>NW_021941247.1:0-202833 GCF_902148845.1 Salarias fasciatus
ACCGGAGTCGGAGTCTGGTCTGCATTGCCAGCAGTAAGTCGGACCTGTTCCTGGTGCATGTTGGACTCCGGCAGGGCTGCCCTTTGTCACTGGTTCTGTTCATAATCTTCATGGACAGAATTTCTAGGTGCAGCCAGGGGCCGTAGGGGTAGGGTCCGGTTTGGGGACCACAGGATTTCATCTCTGCTTTTTGCAGATGATGTTGTCCTGTTGGCTTCATCAAACTCGGACCTACAGCATGCACTGGGGCGGTTCGCAGCCGAGTGTGAAGTGACAGGGATGAGGATCAGCACCTCCAAATCCGAGGCCATGGTCCTCGACCGGAAGAGGGTGGCCTGCCCCTCCAGGTCAGTGGAGAGACTCTGGCTCAAGTGGAGGAGTTTAAGTATCTTGGGGTCTTGTTCATGAGTGAGGGATGGATGGAGCAGTGACAGGCGGATCAGTGCAGCATCTGCAGTGATGCGGTCATTGTATCGGTCCGTTGTGGTGAAGAGGGAGCTGAGCCGAAACGCGAAGCTCTCGATTTACCGGTCAATCTACGTTCCCACCCTCACCTATGGTCATGAACTTTGGGTCATGACCGAAAGGACAAGATCCCGGATACAAGCGGCTGAAATGAGCTTCCTTCGTAGGGTGGTTGGGCGCTCCCTAGAGATAGGTGAAGAGCTCAGTCACCAGGGAGGAGCTCGGAGTAGAGCCACTACTCCTCCACATCGAGAGGAACCAGCTGAGGTGGCTCGGGCACCTCTTTAGGATGCCTCCTGGATGCCTCCCTGGGGAGGTGTTCCGGCATGTCCCACCGGGGAGGAGACCCCGGGGAAGACCCAGGACACACTGGAGAGACCATGTCTCTCGGTTGGCCTGGGAACGCCTTGGGATGCTGGAGGGAGTGTCTGGGGACAGGGAAGTCTGGGCATCCCTGCTAAAACTGCTGCCCCGCGACCCGGCCTCGGATAAGTGGTAGAAAATGGATGGATGGATGGATGGATGGATAAAATTATTGAAAAAGTAAATGAAATAAAATTTTTAGGAGTATTAATAGATTATAAAAATTAATTGGAAATCACATATAAGCCATGTTCAGAGAAAAGTTTCACGAAGTATTTCAGTAATAAATAAGGCAAAACATGACTTAAATAAAAATTCATTGCGCATACTGTACTGTTCATTAGTTTTGCCATATTTTACTTACGGTGCAGAAGTATGGGGAAATAACTATAAAATAGCATTACACCCTCTGGTCATTTTACAGAAGAAAGCAATAAGAATAATACATGGTGTCGGTTACAGAGAACATACTAACATACTTTTTGCAAACTCTAAATTACTTAAATTTAAAGACATTGTTGATTTACTGACTGTACAAATTGTATTTAGGGCAAGTAAGGACAATCTTCCAAAAAATATATAACTTTAATTTTCTAAAAGAGTAGGAGTAGGGTATAATTTACGACATACACATAATTTTACAGTAAGATGGGCAAATAATAAACGGAAAAGAGTTTGTCCTTCAGTTCAAAGGGTAAAATTGTGGAACAAACTGGGAAGACACCTCAAGGAATGTCCAAAAATGCAATTATTTAAAAAGCAACTTAAAGAAATGACTTTTGAAAAATATATTAAGGAGAAAGATTTTTGTTTATAAAAAAGGAAGTGTGTTAACTGTACTGTGAATATAACTGTGTTATAATGAAGGCTGTAATAGCTTTAGTTAAAGAGTTTAAGAGAGGAGGGGTGGGAGACAATAAGTTTTACTTCATCCCACTCCCTTTCGAGCTCATATAAATGTGTTTTGTTATTGTTGATGTTCCTATTTGGATTGTAATGATTTTGTGTTTACTGCTGACACTCCGAATGAAATTTTGCTCGAAACAAAATAAACAAGCAAAACAAACAAAACAACTTTTCTAGAGATACGGTGGTATTTATCTGACGGTGAGTTCTTGCGGCGCCCGGCTCTGGCGGTACTCACAGATGCGTTGTTAGGCCTTTCTTATGCGACAGGATCTCCACCACGTCTTTCTTCTTCAGGTTCTCGGGCAGGAAGGCCGGCTCTGGAGGAGAGACTGGTAATTTTAACAAGGAGAGTGAGGATGGGTTCTCCAGGCACCGGGGGGAAAGTCAACACACACACACACACACACACACACAGGAATGGAGACACAACAAGCCGGCGAGGCCGTTGATGGCTTTAATATCACAGCTCTGCCACCGAGGCGCGGCGGCGGCAGAGCTGTGATATCACTGAGAGACAGAGGAGGACAGGGAGCAGTGGTGCCTGATGGGAGAATCACAGGATCATGGAGAGCGTCTGAACTGCGGAGGCACAAGCAGAGCCCACATTGAAAACGAGTTAACGTTACAGTGACGTCCGGCCGGGTCGCCATGACGACGGGGGACTCACTGGGTCTGCGCTGAGTCCCGAAGTGCAGGTCCAGGTCCAGGTACTTCACCATGTCGCTGAGCTTATCGTACTCCGAGTCTTCCCCGAGCTGGACGGGACACACACACACACCACACACACACACACACACAACACACACACACAACACACACACAGAGACAAAGCTCATTCTCATACACCCAGTTCTACGTTTGGATCAGAAAGTCTCGGACTCTGGTAGCTGCTGGAGTTCTGGCTCAGATTGTGTTTACAGGATGGTTGCTTTGACGCGGCGCTGACTCAGAGACACATGAGGAGGCCGGTCTGATTCTGGGAGGAGAGCCGTGGGAGGGCCGAGAAATCTCGCAGTCCAAGTGGGAACATTCAAGGTCGCCGCTTCTGACTGTTTCCACGCACGGCGGCCCACAGACGGAGGGCGAGCGAGCGAGAGAGAGAGAGAGAGGGGAGAGAGAGAGAGGGCCCGCTCACCTGGCCCCAGATCGTCCCCTCGGAGTTCTCCACCTGCTCCCAGCGCAGCCGCTTCACGCTCATGTGGTTGGCGTCGGAGGCCTGCTGGCCCGGCGGGGGCAGCGGAGGCGGGTCGCAGGGGGGAGGCAGCGGCGGCGGCGGGGGCGGCGCAGCCTTGCAGATGGAAAACACTCGGTTAGCACTTCAGAAATGGCGTCTGAGAGCCGAAGACAAAGTTTAGAGCCTGTGGTCGACTCCTGGATTACTGAACCTCAAGGATGATCTGAGGCATCGAAGAACCACAAAATTTGAAATTCACTCTTTATTGATCTTAATTTTCAATCTGTTTTCTTCTTCATTCATTTGGTGGAAACAAAAAAAATGAGTCAGCTTTCCAGAAAAACATTCATCCTTTTTATTGCAACCTTTTTTCATGTTTTGTTTTTTTGGCAACATTCATCACAAAGCAGTAAAGATTAACAATATCTGCCAGTTCCAGTAATGCAAATCCAGTAAATGCCAAAAAAAAAGAGACTTTTAGACAGTTTGGTTCAGGCCTATGCACATGGAGCAGCTGTTTCGGTGTCTGTTGGACCGGAGGACGTCCTGCTCTGTGATTTTATGTCTTCAGCATCTCGTCTCGCTCATTATCTCTTAACAGATCATAGGTGTAAAATATTAAAGTGCAAATTAAAATTTGAACGGAGACTAAGTTCTGGCAGCTGGAGTCAAAACATTCCAGATCTGCGGTGGTCTCATAGCGATCGGAGCTGCGTGGCGTTTGTTGTTATTTCTAAGCGGCCTCTCTGTTGCTCGGCGCCGCCTCCCCAGCCTCCCTGTGTCTGAAGCAGCTGCTGTGAGGTTCTGCTGTCAGACGTTACCTGCTGGGACTGCTGGTCCTGCCGAGAGCCTTCGTAGGTCTTGGAGTGGCTGGGGAGGGAGGAGCAGTGGGGGGCCGGCGGCTGGGGGCCGGCGGGGGGCCCGGCGGGGCCGTGGCTCTGGCACGGCGGCGGGCCGTGATCCTGCAGGGACGGCGGCAGCGGGCCCTGGTAGCTGTTGCTGGTGGTGGAGCTGGTGGTGGCGCTGCAGGACCAGCTGGCTGGGCCGTAGCGGCTGGGGGGACGGCTGGGGGGAGGTCTGGCGCAGCGGCTGCGGCTGGCTGAGCTGGCGGGGGAGGCAGCAGGGGCGGGACGGCTGCGAGGAGCGCAGGGTGGTGGCGTGGCCGAGCGGTTGGGCGGGCGGGGCCGCCCTGGAAGCGCTGGTGGGTTCTTCTCCGGCTCCTCCCGGCCCGGGAGCGCCTTGTGCAGCGGGGAGCGGCCGGACAGGAGGGTCCGCGGGGGGGCGGGGGCGGCGGGATGATGGGGGTGGTGCGGCTGGAACGGCATCCGGCTGCGGGGGACGTGCTCCGGCGAGAAGCGCACGGGCGGCAGCGTGTCCGTGAACTGCACGGGGGGCGGGATGAGCGCCTGGAAGGGCGGCGGGGGCGGGGGGCTCTGGGTGGGGGGCGGCGGGATGGGCTCGGGCTCGGAGGAGTAGGACGGGGAGGAGGCCTCCTCGCTGCTGCTGTGCTCCTCGCTGCTGCCGCTGCTCAGCTGGCGGCGGATGAAGCCCGCGTCCTGGTCGTCCTGGAAACTCATCTGGGGGGGCAAAGTGGGCGGAGTCAGACCCGAGGACCGAAGACCGATCAGAGAATTAATAAACCTTCTGAGTTTCAAAAAGTTTCTGCAACAGAAACTTTTATAGAAGCAGGAAGTTTCGCTTTTTGTGTTTTATCAACATTCAGCGTTCACCTGCAAGCACATGCATTTTATTATACCTTCTTCTGTGGCAAAAAAAACAAAAACTTATTAAAATTATTCATTTCTTTAGCTCTGCTTTTAGAACCCTACAGCCTTCCATGCTCCACCTCATATAAGCTTATCTTATCAGACTCTATGGCACCGCTGAGTATCGAGTTTACTTACAGGCACACCTCCTCTTCTGTAACCATGACAACCACCGTGATAAATCTGTTCATGTGACACAGGTGTATCATTGTAGCACACATTAGAGCCACTGTGCTGTAAACATGCAACTCTACGACACAACCTGGAGGGGAACGCCGAGCCTCTGAAGGTTTCTACTGTCTGTTGATTAAATAACGTCATTTATTTCATTCCTAAAGACGGCGCTCACCTCCTCGTAGTCGTTCTCTCCGGGGACGAAGTCGTCCACCAGCGTGACTCGGTGTCCCAGCTGCTCGCTCAGGGCGTCCAGGAACTTGTCGGTGTCGCGGCTGCGCGGCGGCCGGGAGAAGGTGAACAGCTTCCGGCGCCGGGTCAGCGTGTTGGGCCCGCCGCCGCCGCCGCCGCTGTCCGAGTGCTGCGGCGAGGCGGGGGGGCTCTCCAGGCTGACGTAGGGGTTGGAGTCCACGCTGCTCTGGTGGTGGATCTCATAGACCGGCGTGGGGAGCGGCTCCTTCCAGGACAGCGTCAGGCCGGACTTGCGGTTACCTGCAGGGGGGGAAAGGAGATGGAAGATCTGACGCGGCTCGACAGCTGCGGCGTGAAAAACATTCGTCCCGTCCTGTCCTCGTGAGGTGGTGACGCCACGGAAGGTGATTTTTGAGGTAACCATGGCAACGTGAGCAGATCGGGCTGTTTGAATGGGTTCTCAGTCAAACGCAGACGCTCCTGCAGCGGGACAATCTGCTGCCATGACACATGAGCCCACGCAGGAGGCGGTATTTATGGCAGGTCGGACGCCGTGAGGCTCTCGTCACAAAAGAGCAGCTCATTCCTGTGACTCATGAAGCACGTGAAGACCTTCACGGCAAAAGCGAGTTTCTGAAAAGCTTGTGTGTGTGTGTGTGTGTGTCAGCACAGTACCTGAAAGATTACCGGTGAGCGGGGGAGTGTGAGGGGCGAGAGAGGGCGGCTGTAGCCCTCGGGCTGTCCCGGCGCCTCGGGCTCGGCCGAGGAGCCGCCCTGCAGCGGCGACACCTCTTCCCAGCGTACACGGTCTCCAGCTCCGTGTACACGCCTGTCATCTAGAGGCGGGAGGCACGAGCAGCCGTTAGCGCGCTTTGAAGGTCTGCCGCGTCGCGCACCGAGACGAGCGCAGCCCCGGAGACCGCCGGCAGACCTTCAAACACTGCGAGAGGCAAAAGCACAGCGAGCACAGGAGGCTCCGGGGATGCAAAGCGGACGGACGAGCCCGCGGCTGTACCTACATGGTTGAGGTCGGGCGACTCGGGGAAGGACGTTCCATCTCCGGACTGTCTCTCCTCCGGGTTTCCAGATTCATCAACATGAATTCCTACAGCATAACAAAGCATGGAAGACATGAGCCTCTGGCGTCCGTCCTCCTCTCGCCGGGAGGAGAGAGGATGGAGCAGAGCAGAGGACAGCAGCGAGATGGAGAGGATGAGTGGAACACCTGAAGCCTGAGCAGACCTTTGCTGGAAATAAACAGCGAGCAGAGAGCTGAGGGAGCAGCACGGATATGGAGGCAACAGGTGATTACAGTATTTCTCTGATACTGAAGGAACGCCTGTTTGTTTCCAGCAACACTACAGTACTACAGTACTGCAAGCTCTTAAAATTAGAAGCAGTCTCACTTGAGGGTGAACTCAGCCTTACTGGCAATTCCAGACTAGATACTTTACTTCAGGGGAACACCAGGAGGGCAGTAACTGCTAAAGAAACCATATGTGCTTCTGATTTACTGTCTGCACCTCAACTTTACTTATAAGTCCAGAGAGCAGCTGAAAGCTCCACCCGTCTGTGGAGCACGATCAGCCTGTCTGGGAGGTCCAG
The DNA here is from genome assembly GCF_902148845.1 of Salarias fasciatus. NCBI lineage: Eukaryota > Metazoa > Chordata > Actinopteri > Blenniiformes > Blenniidae > Salarias > Salarias fasciatus. The sequence continues at coordinate 6,649 of NW_021941247.1, forward strand.
ACGGGGCGCTGCAGCGTACCCATTCCCAGGTGCGTCCCGATGATGCAGTCGTCGGAGCTCCGCTCCCGGAGGCTGCTGCGGTACGACGTCCCCGTCACGCGCATGGAGCTGCTGCGGCGGTGGTGCTCCGCCGCTCCGTCCGGCTCCAGCACGGCTGCGGGAGGCAGACGAGAACTTCAGAGCCTCCAGTTCATCGAGATCACCAGCAATAACGGAGGAATCATTGTCACAGCAATCGGTTTCAGTCTCACCGCTGCTCTTGAAGCCCAGGAAGCGCGACAGCTTGCTCTGGCAGCGCTCCTGCTCGTCGTAGGTCAGCAGCTGGTAGATGAACTGCCAGATCAGCTGCTTGGCCGGAGTGTCCAGCACCGGAAACACGTCCACGATCAGGGTGTCCACGTTCCTGCACGCGCACAGAACGCCCAAGATCGCCGTTACGTCACCGGACGGCCACCAATCCTCACCCAGAGATGCAGATTGTGTTTAAGTAGCGGCTCGTATAGAAGATGCAGGATGAAACGTGATTATATAAAAGGTGGGAGGATGGCAGGGAAGCCAGCGGTGGCAGGATTCACGCCTCTGGGTGTTTACTGTAAGCACGCACGGGGGAAAAATTCAATTGCCTTTTTAGCTTTAAATCCTGCTGCATCACATGTTTGCATCAGCTGCAGAGCTAATTCGCCGCCGATCCCTTCATCCTGGAGGAAATACGATCGGAGCCCAACGGGAGGGAAAAAAACTCCCCGCTTGGCTACGTGGATCATTCTCTCCGCGCTCACATCTCGCCATCATTCATTTTCTTAGTGAAGCCTGCTTAAGACTATACTTAGCCGAAGTATTGAGAGAAAAAAAGAGCCGTTTCCCGGGCAACAGCCGGTTTTCTGTCATTTCTCAAGTTTAACTTAACGAGTCCTGCAGCACGACGGTGCGACAGACACGAGAATCGAGAATTTAGCTCGTTTTCACTGCAGCTTCGAACCATTTTCACCGACAACGAGGCAACATAAAACAAAAAAAACATGAATATTTCTGAAAGCGCCCTGATGAGAAACACGCTCTGACAGATCTCAGTTATCTGAATGTTGCTGGTTTCCCTTTCTTTCAGTCTAAAGCTTCAACGTGGTTTTCCATCCATTATCCATGAAGACCCGCAGCTCAGCGCGCCGCAGTCTTTTGAACTTCCTGTTTTAAAAGGACTGGGTCAGAATGGGTTTGAAGCCCCCTCACCTGTGCTGGAAGAAGGTCTCCAGGGCCTTGCAGACGGTGTATCTCTCCTGGATGGTCAGCAGGTGCTCCAGCTGCTGGCTGAAGGTTCTCCCGTGGACTTTGATGCTGGGCGGGAGAATCTCGGCCACCCACTGGAGGGAGCTGAGCGCCGGAGACCTGGGAGCACATGAAACGGGGGACTGATCCTGATCTGTTTCACTCAAAACTTCTACGACAACGAGAGTAGTGATGCTGGACCCGGCGGCGCGGCGAACCTGGAGCGAGGGCATGGTGGTGGGCGGTCAGGCCGGGGGACTCCTCCGGGTCGGTCGGACTCGGACGAGTATTCGGACGGACCCTCCTCCACCACCAGCGTGGGCACCGCCCCGCTGCCCTGCAGCATGGACACCACCTTCTCGTGGGAACAGTTTCCTGCAGGAAGTCAGAGCGGTAAACACTGAACCCCCACACATCTGCTGGACGGTGTTTTCCTCTCATTGTTGGAGCGCCATGCTGTCACTGAACGCCGCGGCTCCACGCCGTCTGTCAGGCCGGCGGGATGAGTAACGCCGTGTTCTTCACACGTGTTTCCAGCGCCGTGTTCTTCACACGGCGCTGGAAACATTGGGCCGGCGGCTGCTATACTGTTATTCGCCGAGCTCGTGTGCGACTCGGTGAGCTTCTTATGCGGACGCCCACGCCGAGAGGCCGGGAGGGCCGGAGGTCGACAAGTGGAGAAAGTCCACAGAAGAACTTACAAAGACTCCCACAAGTGCGGTTTACATAAAGGGAGCCCGGCACGTGCCTCACCACACATACACACCACACACACACACACACACACACTCCACCAGCAGAGAGCGGAGCTTTCAGGAAACTCTCCTCTGATGTGACAGAAAACTTTTCTAAAGTTGCTCCAGAGTTAAGTCTCTGAGCGGATTCTTTGACAAAACCAAATAAAAGCTGTATTTACTTGTGACGGATTATCCGACTGGCTGAAGACGGTTCTCTGAATGCACGGCGGCAGATGGCTCCTCACACAGATAAAATCTTTAAATATATAGTCTGGGTTCAGCCACTTGGACAGCAGGCGCAGGGGAAAAAAAAAAAAAAAAATACTACTAACGGCTCGAGCTGCTGATAATAAGCGTTTTCATTTTGGAGACGAACCTCATGTCCAGGCCGTTGAGGAACAGGATCCGGTCTCCTGGTTTGAGGCCACATTCCTCCGCAGGGCTGTCTGGGAGGGAGAGACAGGCAGACGTCAGTCAGAGCCCAGACAAGGTGCGGATGATGGTGACTAATGTGACGCTGTCAATCTGTGTGTGTGTGTGTGTGTGTGTGTGTGTGTGTGTGTGTGTGTGTGTGTGTGTGTGTGTGTGTGTGTGTGACATCCACCAGAGCCCCTGAGCGCCGTGAAAAATCTCATTACGTAAGGAAGCCGTGCTGTCAGAACCGTCCCCGGAGTCGCTGCGCCTCTTTAATACCCGGCCAATTGAAATGTCGTCTTCATGGTGACCGAAAAGCTTGAGACGTGTTGATGTGCAGACCGGGCGCGCGCGCGGCTTCCCGCTTATCATAAAGGATGTTTGTTCAGATCACGCCGCCCGCCCCCGCAGCCTCCATAAGGCCCACTGAGTCAGTCGGCTCAGGCTGCTTCAGCACATGTCGGTGGGAGAGGGTGGTGGGTGGAGATGGTGCCGTCATCATCAAACACACACACATACACACACACACACACACACACACACACACACACACCTCTCTGCTTCCTCGCCACATTCCCTCAACAGCGCCGTCGCGACTTTTCTCTCAGAAATCAACAGTTAACAACCTTTTAATGCTGGATTTAAAATAAGAAACACTAATCAGCTCATTCATCAGCAGTAACCCTCACAGGTGCTCTACAGAAAGCCTGAGTTATTTATTTTATTTTTTATTTTGTGTGTGGCAATAGCTGCGCAAGTGGAAAGCCGTTTGTCAAACTGAAGCAACAGAATGAAAAATTGTCCGACAGCGGAAACAATCCAAACAAAAGACGCTCTCGCTTCACTGGAAAAAATAATTCAGCACTCAGGCCTTTCTGACCTGGAGGATTGTTCATAGAAGGCCTTGTTCATTCAACCAAATAGTGGGATTCCCATTGGAGTAAGAAGAGAAATACTACATTTGATGCTTTGAAAAGTGAACATATTTACTTTTTTGTCCAAAAGTCTCATGTCTGTAGGACAAACAGGATCCTGCAGATGTTAACCTCACACTACACGACTGGCAGCTTTAAAATGTCCATGATTTCACAAAATCGAATAATTGCAATGGAAAGTGACAAAAATCTCGGCAAAAAGTCAATTTTGGTGAAATCTCATGCAGTCAAATGTCCAGAAAGCTTCTCCCATGATGCATCATGCTTGTTTTTCCAACCCCACTCTGACAGCTTGGCTTTGAGGCTTGGCAGCAACAAGGTAGCAGCATTCACACAGAGAACATGCAAACTCCCCACCGAAAGGCCTGAAAGCCTCCTGGATTCTCACCGACCCTCTCCGTCGCGGACCGCTCGCCCTTGCCCTCGGCGCTTCCGGCTGCACGCCGCCGTGACAAACCCCTTTCAAATAAGCGTCTCATCTTGTGGCTCCTGCCGAGTTGAGTCGTGACCTGCTCATCTCGGCAGCACTTAAGAAGCGATTTACTCCAGGAAGCTTCTCATCATCCAACCGCGAGTCTCATTTCATCTACAATCACCCAGCAACTCATGAACTGCAGCAGCATTCGGCCTGTCAGAGTTTTTTTTTAGTTTTGAACCCCGGAGTCCTGGAGTGATTTAGAAATCGAGGTTTTCTGTCACGTTATGTGGATCTGCAGGTGTAAATGTTTCTCTGTAGTATTGACGGACCGCTATGAATACCTGCTCCAGCACAGCCTGTTCCCAGTGTTTTCCCCTCAATTCAGTGGTGACTCACACAAATCTACTTCCTGTTACACACACACACACACACACACACACACACACACACACCTCCTGATCACCTTCGACCCCTCAGCGGCTGGCACAACAGAATCTCCCACATGAGCTGCATCTGCCCCCGCCTGTTCAGCCAACACACACACACACACGCACACACACACGCACACAGGAGCGTACTGTTCGGAGCTTTTTTCGGCGGTACCTGAGATGACGGAGTCGATGCAGACGGGAGCGTGACCCCGCAGCGTGAAGCCGAAGTTCTTCTTCCCCCTGTAGACACGAACCATCCTGAGGGAGTGATGCAGGGAGCGACATTGACAATTCAACGGCGGACTGACGGACTTTCACGCTGTCTAACACACACACACACACACACTGACCAGGACACGACTCCAGAGGGGAACCTTTACAAAAACAGCCGATGTTGAAATGTGACAAACAAACAAGCATTTTAAACCACAGAGAGTTATTTTAGTGTCTGCGTTAGCTGCTAACAGATCTATACTGTTGATGTGATGTTCAGGAGCCTGTTTGCTCTCGTGTGTCACTTCCTGTCGGTGGGAGTTTGAATAAACCAGCTCCATTTCCCACAATCCAACTCTGCAATCAGAGGCAATCGTGTTCTTTCTGCATAACAATCCGGACCGGAGCAGCTGGAGCTCCACACGTCTTTTTGTCTTCAGCTCAGATACGAAGTAATCAACTCCGAACGGAGAGACGCCGCCGCTTCTCTCTCTCTCTCTCTCTCGTTCACCCCAACGGTGGAGCCTCTATTTACATCGAGGCTTCAGAGATCTCTCCCCACTGCGTTGCCATGGCGATGGCTCAAGGAAACACTGCCGTGGTGTATAAACACGGGGGAAGACAAAATAAAAGAAATAAGAAGGGGGGGAGGAAATAGACAAATCTACTCTTTGATAGCTGCGCTTACTGGCTGTTATGTAAGACGAGCTAAATGCAGAGAGGCATATAGGCTGCTGCACATGTTCCTGAGTGTGTTTGTGAGTGTGTGCGTGTGTGTTTGTGTGTGTGCACATGTTTGTTGGACTATATGTCTACAGAAAAGCAGCATCAGGCTGCAGCACAACTCAAACGGTGATTTTTAAGCTGCAAAAACCTTTTTTTCCAAATTCTTCACATTAGTTTTTCTTTTTTTTCTTCAATATTAATATTTTGTATTTATTCACTTCGGGAGGGTTGACTGTCAGCTGGTGCACGGCCACCACAACGCACAATTTGAGAATGATTCTGTAACTCTGAGTGGCTACTGTATGAAATGACACTGAGTTTTTTTGTTTGAATCATTTCAGCATTTTCCATCCCTGCTTCCCTTCACTTCACCTCAGCTCTCCGTCATTTCTCTCTCTACATTTCCATCTTTGCTCCCAGTTACTGTGGAGACACATCGGTGTTACACAACAGCACTCCTGGGTTTGTTTAGTTGAGTGAAGGCGCTACACAACTTTTCGGTGACAGAGTAATAAACTCGCCGTTGACGCCTGCGTCGGCACATTTCCTCTCCGGCTCGAGATCTCAGGAGATCTGCGGACTGAGCCCGGCGTGGGAGTCTGCTGCCACTGCTGTAATCCAGCTGTGGCGTTAATTGGACAGTGTGCGTGGGCGGCCAGGGGTTCGATCGCCGCGCTGAACAGGTGAGGAGGATGAAAGATGTTTCCACTTCCTGAAAACCGCCTCATATTTGCAGATTCGGGGTCGTGCGGCTCTCTGAGCCTCTGAAGCAGACGGGAGGCTTCAGGATGAAAGACTCACCGGCAGCAGGCAACATGCATCTTTAAAGCAAAGTGTGTGAACAGTAAACAACACAACAGGCAGAGAGCAGAGAGACAGAGCGGCGCCGGCTCACCTCTGGTTGGGTCCGACGGGGGGATGCGCCGGGATCCCGGAGACGGACTTCCTGGCGCCGCGGTCCCTCTCGCCGCCGCGCTCCCTCTCGCCGGGCTCGCCGCCGTCCCTGGGCACCGAGCTGGCCCGCTTGGAGCCGCGGTGGCGGTCCGAGTGGTCCTCGCTGCGGCTGCGGCGGATCCGGCCCTGCGGCTCGCTGATGCTCTTGCTGCGGCACAGCCGGTTGATGACGTTCTGGTTGACGGCCTCGTCGAAGCGCTGCCGGTGCTTCTTGGGGATGAAGATTCTGGCGAACATGGTGGCATGTGAGGACAGCGAGCGTTAGCGGGTCTGTTTCACCAAAACTACGTCTGGCGGGGCGAAGAGTGGAGAGAGAGAGAGGACGGATCTAAATCACAGATCCTCCTCGGTTTGCTGTGGAATCAAACGAGTCGCTCATCGTGGAAAAACAACAGCCGGGAGAAAAACTCAAGACACGATTCGGCGTCCAACTCAACAGGCTTCTCCTTCAAGTCTCACAGTGAAAGGGGGAAAAAAAACAGCGACAGACTGACAGTGGAGAAGTCTTCACCCCTGGAGGTGACTGACGTCCTCAGAGAAGAAGAAGAAGAAGAAGAAGAAGAAGAAAATGTAGCCGGAGAGAAAAGCTGTTCTTCTGATGAGCAAACGGCGGCGTCACCCACCGCCTGCTGGAGCCCGACTGCTGCAGCGCGACTGCCGGAGCCAGAATACAGCATGAGGGAAAGGTGTGGGAGTGAGTGAGCCTGGGATTCCTCTCTCTCTCTCTCTCTCTCTCTCTCTCTCTCTCTCTCTCTCTCTCTCTCTCTCTCTCTCTCTCTCTCTCTCTCTCTCTCTCATCCTCACTCTCTCCTACACTTCCGTCCACACCTCACCTCTGTGCCGCTCCGTCAGCGCCGAGCAGGAAGCTGTCATTATGCCGTTGACCTCGGACCTTAACCGTCCTCAGAGTGAGACAAAGAACCGTGATGTGGAACATTTTGGGCCGAGACAGTCCGCGACTCCACTTTACTTCAGATTATAAATAAATACAAGGAAGCCGGTGAGCAGAGACCGACCTGCCGGGAGGTACAGAGATACTGAGAGGCTCTATAACTCATGGAGTGGCTGTGTGCAGACGGCCGGCTGCTTCCCAAACAGCAACAACAACAACAACAACAACAACACCCGACCAGCAGAAGACAAGAAAATAATGAGTCGCTCCTGACAACAGAGAGAAAGTTTCCATTCAAGTGATCAGAACTGCTGCCAGGAGACAGTCGGCCCACACACACACACACACACACACACACACACACCACACACACACACACACTGACCTTGATTTTCACATTAAATGATGGCATTTGTGTTGTTGTGTAAGTGACTGTTTTCCTGAATAGAAGAATAAAGGAAATAAAAGAAGGACTGTCGCTGTAACAGACAACAATGCCTCGTTAAAAAGAGACGAAGCCAGAAAAAGAAGTCTAGAGATACTGAGAAGACTTTCATTATCTCTACTTTTAGTCTGTTTACCTACTATTTGGTTGTGTTTTGTTGTGTGTACGGAGTGTTTGTGTTGACGATGTTGCTTCCTCCTAACGTTCCTGTCCTGGAGTCATTTCATGACTTTTCATTTCCTCCGTGTTGTTTCCCGTTTCATTTCACACACTGTCGTCTTATCCAGTTTCAGGGAGCTTCACTATCTCAAATCTCCGTCTGTTCTCATGTTACCCCGGTCAGTGTGTGTGTGTGTGTGTGTGTGTGTGTGTGTGTGTGTGTGTGTGTGTGTGTGTGTGTGTGTGTAAGTGATCTCCTTGTATTGCCTTGTGCTGATTAGTTCTGCCCGTCATTAGATTTCCCTCTGGTTTAATCGCTTCCTTCTATAAAGTTGGTCCGCTGGTGCTCCATCCCGGACACTGACCCTGCTGTAAATTCACTGCCTGGATGTTAAAGACACCAGCCGCGTGACAAGAACAAGTCAATCCTCCATCTTAGCGCCATCTTTCACTGCTTTCAAGAATCAAGTACACTCATAAACTGTCACACTGCTGGTATGTGACAGTGTGAGGAGCTCGTCGGTGTAAAATACACAATATCATCTGCCTCTGTCTCTCCTTCCACTGACTTCATCTTCAATAAACAAAGGAAAGAAGGAGGTTTGAGGTTTAAACAAACCCAAGCAGCAGTAAACAACACTCTGCTCTGCTAGCATATCCTCATATCGACTGTATTAAAACAGCAAAGTCTGCAAATGTGCTGGAGTTTTGGAGTTCATTAGAGGAAAAAGTAAAGTCTGTTAAATATTTGGGCCTCAGCAGAGCACGTTTATCACCAACATGTCCAAACCGGCATATTATTCAGGCTCCACTGTTGACTGTAAACAAAAACTAGAACTCTGAGCTGACACACGCAGCGAGCCAACAGCTAATTACTTGAGTCTATGTTTGTTAAACCACGGTGGCATTAGGATTCGACCAGGAGCTCGAGCTGAGCACACATTTGCACAAACAAACCCCTTTCATTGCCACCTACACCAGGCTGTTGTGTCCTGACCGATTCGCCGCTGAGAAGATGAATCAGACGCAGGCAGGAAAGGTGTAGTGTCTGTTAAAAGCAGCACCAGTCCAGTAATTAGCAGCAAACACGCTAACGCAGTCAGGGGAGAGACAACGGCGAGCGCAGAGCTCTGCCACCAAAAGCCAATTAAGCTGCAACAACAGTTTTTGACGGCTATATAAAGCAATGAGGGCACGCTCAGTGGAAAGAGCCTGAAAATGGTAAACGTGAGTCCGAGCCATTAAACTCAGCTGTTTTTACTGTAAGGACTTCTGTTAAATGCGAAGCATCATCAGCATTGATTTGTGGCCGATAATGAGGCAGGTTGAAGGTCAATCTCCTTTTAACAGGAGTGAATTACTTCACAAAAGCTGATATAATTAGAAAAAGCATCGTCTCCAATAAGTGAGGGCACATAAACAGGTATGAAGAGCTTTTTCCAGACAATACTGAAAGCTGTGAGCACACAAGAGAAACTGTAGGCGTGCCAAATAATTAATGAAGCTTAAATAGTCTGAGATCTGTAGTGACAGCAACAGCATTTCTGGAGTGTAACTGCACAGCCAGTGAAGCAAATATGAGAATCCACTCGGGTCGTTTTGTCGTTCTGAAGCTGATCCAAACACTTGTGTTGATTTACAGCATGTGTGACATTAAAGCACTGAAAAAAAAAATCAAACATGACACACTTCAAGCACACTGACAGCTCAGGAATTCCAGCTGTCTGCCCTCTGGTGGCAGGATTTAAAAGTGCAGCCGGTTCCCCTCTGCAGGAGCTGTCCATTCAGCACCACAGCTCAGTTTCAAAGTGAAATCTCTACGATTCTCTACAATCTGTGTGCAGAACTTCATCCTTGGCTCCACTAAATCACTTTTTTGTTGCTATAAGACCATTTCTTTGGCTTAGTTATAGTTATATTTGCCAGCAAGTACAGAAAATATGTACAGCAACACACATGAACTGATGAATAAAGCTGCCACTCGCAATATAAATACAAAACAGTCACAATGAGGTCTGATGTGGACCGTGAAGATTAAAAGAGACAATTAAATGCAAGTTTTCAACAATTAGATCTTATTCAGAGGTTATAAGTGGAAGCTCAGAGGAAACCTTTCAGAGATGGAAATCGTCATCAGTCATTTATTATCAACACGTCAAGCTCAGTTGTTTTATTAACGTCTTTGTAGGAGATATGATATGAACATTTTAGATAGAGTAAAAATGTCAAAAGTTCATTAAATCCGGGCCTTAGGCAGGCTTATCTTTGACTATTTTGCCTCATCATCAATAATAGGAGCTGTTGGCAGTGTGACGGGGACTGTGCCATTTCAATCCCACCTGTCTCTACCACACCTAAAAAAATGACGGGGCACACAGTCACTTCTAAGAAGCTGCCACTTTCTTAAAAGAAACGGTGGACATCTCCTTTTTGGAACAAATGTGTTCGATTAAAGATATGGGCCGCGTATTCTTAGCCAGCTGCCGGCGTCTCGGCAGACTTTGATCAGCGCTGAGGTGAACGTGCATCTGCAGTCTGAGGCAGCCACAATAAGCACACTCCTGAGATATAAATAAATGTTCTCTGAAGCCGTAGGTGTAGCGGCCCACACGGCCCCTCTCTGTTTGTCGTCTGTGCCTCCCTGCTATTTGCCACTTATTGAAGCGCCGGCGCCGGCGCCGGCGTGCCCCCATCTCGCTCTCACACTGCTCCGGTCGGTCCGGGTGATATGAGTGTATGTGCACGAGCAGCTGCTTCCACTGTCATTATCCTTGATAAAAGCAGTTGTTTGTCCTCACTCGAACCCACTATCATCTGTGGAAACAGCCGCCTCATCTCACACACACACACACACACACACACACACACACACACACACACACACACAAAAAAAAGTTTCTACATCAACTCTTGGAAACTAAATGAGTGTTCTGATTCGACCTCATTTATTAAGAACAGAGATCTATAATTATCTGAGCGAGGGTGTGGAGGAGGACGCAAGCTGAGAGGAAGGCATGGATTTCTCAAAAGGGAGAAATGACAAGCAGAAAACCACAGTGTGGACCTCATTTCCTTCCCGGTGTCCTGATGGGGGTCCGGCGTGTGAAGGGGGGGTGAGCACGGTGCAACGCGGGAGCGTAAACGCAGGAGTAACAGTGTGAGAGAGAGTGTCTGGTGACAGAGGGGAGGCTCAGCGGTGGGTCGCACATTTAAGGATAAAGCCGGCGGAATTACAACTGATACTATTACGAATGTGTTTTGAGCGTTTCGGGCTGATTTGGTGTTTGTCCAGAGACTTAAGAGCAGAATCAGACTCCATTAAAGGCCTATTAAAAGCTCAGATGAAGGCTTATTGAGGAACAATCCTGTCGGAGGACTTAAAAAGGCTCCTGTGAAAAACAGCGAGCATTACTTCTGCCTCCAGCATCCCAAGAAATCTGCAAAAAATCCCACAGAGCCTGGCTGGTGCTAATAAACAGCATCCACAGCAACCCCTGGATGAAGCTCAAAGCTTTGGGAGAGCGATCAAAAACCCCTCAGAAGAGTTTCTTTCCACTTCAGATGAATGCGATGCTGCACAGAAGTGTTCAGACAAACGGAGTTGTGAGGAGTTGGTGGGGGGGAGACGAGCTGAGCTGGGATTATGGGAAAATGCGATTGTCGGCCCCTTTATGGTCTTTAAGAGGGGCAAAACAACTCCTGTAAGACACAAGGAGCTGCTCGCTGTGTGGAAGAAGGATCAATGAGGAGAGGAGCGTTTGATGTTGCTGCCTTCTCAACTGTTATGCCATCATTATTCCTTTCCCAATGTCTTTTAATTTATTTCTCCTGAATGTTTTCCTACTCTGTGTTTCTATGTTGCCACAGCAGATCGTCTGCAGCAGCTGTTCTTTTGCAGTTTATGTCTTTTCTTCTCGCTCCCAGTGGAAAACCTCAACATCCTCAACCCTGCCTCCCGTCTCCGGTCAGCATCTCCATCTATAATCTATTCGAACATGGCTGCAGACACCTTTTTTATCACCTTCTGATGCAAACACCCACTTCTCCAGAGTCTCCTCAAGCATGTAACAAGCTCAGTACTATGTGAGTTTAGCCGTGAAGGGGGAAAACAAAAAGGTGCATCTAGCAGGAGGAGGAAACTTCAACCCTGGATCCGCTGGTTTTAATACCATTCATCAATCAGCGGGGCTCAGGGGAGCAGTGAGACTGTGTTTCTCCCTTTTGTTCAGTGTAAATTAGCTGCAGCCACGGACTCCTACAGTCAAGATTAAACACCGTCATTATGAACGCCGCTGAAAAAGAAAGCTTTGTGCACAGCATGCAGTGCAGATAAGGAGGAGCTGGGGGCTGCGGCATTACGGCTTCATAGAAACAACCCCGGTCAAGTTCAGATCAGAGACATTCCTTTATTAAAAGCCATCACTGCTGTTATAAAAGAAGAAAAAAGATGATTGGAGTTTGCAAATGAAAAGTTTGCAAGTGGATTGGCCAAAGTGTCAGTAATTTTAAGGTTATCCACCAATATTATTGAATATTATTGAATCTTAAAAGCATTTAGTCACTTAGAGACCGAAAAAAACTGCAGGTCTTAGTTTATTTTCTCCACAGCAAACAGTTTCTATGCATGAGCGCCGCGCACGCTGCTATCAGCCCACATAACTGAAATAATCAATTATAGATCGAAAGCTTTAAATTGCCTGCAGGGATCTTAGAAACTCACAAGTGGGTCGTGAATTTCTGCAGCCTCAAAAATTAGATAATAAATATCCACAGCAGCCCTGTAATATCAGCCGCCATTAAATATTTACTCACCTCCCACTTCACGTACATAATTACACTTTCACTACCACTTTGTGAAAACAAGGCAGGTGGCAAAACGGGAGAGGCACGAAATTCGACAGCGAAACACATTTTCCACAACTTCAGAGAGAAACGCTGAGGTTGGAGTGTGAAGGAGAAGAGGTCGTACTCACCCCAGACAATCCATGGCCTCAGCTGTCACCCATCGCTCAAAAATCAACTAAACACAAGCTGAAGTTGAACAGAGCAGAGCCGCGGATAACATCTACAGCATCTAACGACGGAGATTTAAAGATGCGCTCGGACCTTGATGCGCGGTGGAAGCCGTCTCCGCCGAGCGTCGGCGGAGAACGGTCACCGTGCGGGAAGAGCCGGAGCTCCGAGCAGAATAACGAGGAGAAAATCCATCCCAGCAAAACACAAAACCCCCTTCAGAGAGGGAGAGAGGGAGAGGTGAGGGCTGGGAGGACGGGTGGGGGATGGACGGCCACAGAGAGAGAGTAGTAATGCCGAAACCGTTACGATACAAACAGCCCCTTGAATTATTAATGAGCGATTTCAGTTTGGTGGGCTCACGTCATTTCAGGTGGGAGCAGCAACAGAGACCCATCTCATCATAACCGAAGCCCTTCTGGCGGTGTATTAATAACAACAAGGCATAATAGTGAGAATCTGGTGTGGTAGTAGTAGTAGAGCAGAATCAAAGGGAGGATTTGGCTCCAGCTATGGAAGAAGTGCAATCTGTGGATAAACCATCAGGGGATTCTCAGAGAGGCACACATGCTGGTCATTTTCTGAGTTTTGGCTCGGAGTCTGCCACAAAACTCTGGCTACCTGAAGAGCGTTTCACGTTCAGTGGTCTGGCGACTTCCCGTCTCTGCCACTCCGGATGCGGCTCCAGGTTTAGTTTTGGCATCACTGATTGGTTGAATGAGGTTTCCATGAGGCGAGGAGTCCGCTCGGTCTGCCGGTGGCTCCTCATCACACACACCTCCACGCTGTGCCGGCCGCTCCCGCTGCCAATCCTCATTTAGCGCTTAAAAACTCTAAACCCCCTTCCCCTCGGCGAACGCTCAGCCTGCAGTTTCACTGGCGCCGGCGACACCGGGCCGCTCGGAGGGTCGCTGTGGATTTACCCCGGGTGGCAGATGGGGCCTACCTAAAGCGAGTACAGCTTCATAATGGCTGGCTGTGGGCAAAGCCCCCCTTTAATCCAGCAGGCAGTGGGATGAACACCAGGGACGTCCTCATTAACAGTTCAATCCCTGCAGATTATCTGAGTTGTGACTGGGACCTGATGCAGCAACGAAATGATAACTTTTCTTTCTGAATCCAAATATGAGCAGGAAGGCGTTCAGCGAACAACTGCAGCGCCAGAGTGAAAACAAGCTCTCTGTGGCGTGAGAGCGTGAGTCAAACGTGTGATCGACACACAGAGAGTGTGAGAGACGCAGAAGGTGTGAGAGCTGGCAGCCGGGTCTCGACTGAGGAATGAAGCGCTCCTCCTTTCTAACGTCGGCTTATAATAACCCAACGAGGTGCGACGTGGAGCTGGAAGCTCATGAGTCCTACCTGATGCTGGAGATGAGCTGCCGGTGCTCGTCGGTCGTGAGGATTTCCGGGAGAACGGCGGCCAGCCACTCCACCCTCTTCTCTGCTGCAAACTGCTTCAGCACCATGAAGAGCTTCTCCTTCACCTCCGGCTCGTCGCCTAGAATCTGCTCCACCTGACGGACGATCGACAGCGAGGACAGAGGACGGGTCAGAGAGTAGACCAACCAGACTTGCTGTGTGGTTGTGTGTCTCTGTGCGACGGACTGGCGATCTGTCCAACTTGTCCTCCACCCTCATCCACAACCAGCTGGGATTCACTCCAGCATGAATAGATGTTTTCATTTCTGGCTTCAAATCCACTTTGCATTTCTTGACGGCCTATTTTCACATCTAATTATAAGCCTTTCGTTCTTTAAATATCACCAGTTAGACAAAACTTTCTGTCATATGAGAGCTGTGTGGGTGCTGTTAACTGACGGCGCCGCCACCTCCACCTTCGCAAATCTCTGCCTGGTGCACAGAAGAACCAAATCATCAGAAAGTCGTTTTTATTCGCTTTAAGCTCATCCAGAGCGAGCGGGTCAACCTGCCTTCCTGTTGAACTCCAGAGCCTTGTGCTTGCGGTCCAGCCGGGCCCCCTCTCCTCCCGGCTGACCGTCCTCGGCGCTGAAGCTGTGTTTCTGCCGCGGGCCGAGGCCCAGCACGCCCAGGCGCAGCGTCCTGCCCTGCGAGGCCTTGATCAGCGCCGCCGCCATCTCGTGGTGCCGGACGGGGATCCCGTTCACCTCCATGACGTAGTCCCCGGCCCGCAGGCCGGCGCGGCCGGCCGGGGAGCAGGGGGAGCAGTCCTCCACCAGCAGGGGGCAGTCCCCGACGATGGTGAACCCGAAGCGGCCGTCTGGACCCGGGATGATGTCCATCTGCACAGGACGCGGGACAGAAAGTCAACGCACGCATACGCATGACTGCTGCGGTGGATGCAGACGCTGAGAGACCTGCTGGATGCGGGACACCACGCCGATGCTGGGCGGGATGTTCTTCTGCGTCTGGGCGATGGCGATGACGGCCTGCGGGCCCAGCGTCGACACGTTGTGCCCCTCGATCTCCAGCACCTGGTCCCCGGCCTGCAGCCCGGCCAGGTGGGCGCTGCTGCCCTCCTCCACCGTCAGGATGTAGCTGGGCCCGTTTCCGCCCAGCTGGAAGCCGAACTCCTCGGGCCAGCCCTGGTTGGACGTCGGCATGCCGAGGACTGGAAAGACGGAGGGGAAGGAGACTGAGCGGCACAACACCCAACGCTGTTTGACAAAAAACAAGAAACACTCAGACATTTAACCACCGACACTTACCCGCTGGAGCCAAATCGCTCAACTCTTCCTGCATTGTCAAATACACCTAAGACGTAGGAGCCTGTTTAAAAAAGGCTGAATCTGATGCTGCTTTTCCGTTTCCTCCTCACACCTCCCGCGTCTCAAGTTGTACTATGAAGTGTGGCTCTGTAACCCTCCACCCTGAACCGTGACACACTCCACGCTCCCTGACCTGGTTCACAATCCACAGCCAATCAAGTCAAAGCGTTGCAGAGACTGTGACCTTAATTAGCTTGAGACACAAAAGTTCCTAAAGTGATTTTTTTTTTTTCCTTTCCCATCAGAGCATAAGACACACGCTCCTCCTGCTGAATGGTAATTACACCTTCAGTGAACAGAGTGCAGGACTGTCTGTACTGACCAGTCTGAGAGGCAAGAGAGGTCAAACTCCAGCCAGCTGAAGTGGAGAAGCAGAATGACTAAGAGTTAACACAAATGTGACATCTCTGACAGGATGAATACAGATTTACACAGAATGAAAATGTTGGCTTTTGCTGCATGAGCTCAGCTGGAGGCAGGCGATCTGCCCCGCAGCCTCCCAAGCCACGGCGCAGCGGGACGCACACAGAGCACGAAGCTGGCGACGGACTTACAGAAATCTTTAGTCGGATACCGAGAGCCCCGTTTGCTCTGCCGAAAGGAGTATCTGCCTTTCTTGTTCTGCAGAAACTTCTTCATCTTGGCTTCCCAAGTGCAGGTGGGCCTGCTAGCAGCCTCAGATCCAATCCGTCCACTCAAATGCAATGTCAAAAAATAAATAAATAAATAAAAAAATCCCTGAAAACTTCAAAGAGAAAAAGACTGGCCCGTTCCTCCAGCGTGAAACCACAGCAGCCTCCTCATGAGCAACGGGTGAGTGTGCATGAAAAGCCGGTGCAGCCTCCCTGTGAGTGTGTCAAGGAGTTGGTCCTTCGTCTCATCCCTGATTCATCCCTGGGCCGGCCTGCACGCACAGTGTTAATCAGAAAACTGGGACGCGTGCACCCGCGCACCTCAGTTCCTTAATAATTCTTCCTCCAAAAAGGGTATTGTGAGGCCTCATTTTTCTATAAATACACCCATCTGCCTCCTTCCTCCTCCTCCTCTCTTGGTTCGGTGGCTCTCCGAGGGACCGGTCCTGGCCCAGAATCACTCTGCGGCGATGCAAGGAAGCCTGATGAGCACTAATTGGAGCGTCTGCTCGCCTGGAATTCTGCGCGTCCTGGCGTGCATGTGTGTGTGTGTGTGTGTGTGTGTGTGACCGCCCTCCGATATTCAGACCCATTGAGAAGGAGCAGGGGAAATTCAGGACTTCATCCTGCAGGATTAGCAGGATTATCAGCTGAATCTTCAGCTCCCCTCCACCCACTGAGGAACACATGCTCTCCTCCCCTGATCACCCTGACTCACTGCAGGGAAACAATAAATCCAACATAACCGAAGCCCATGGGTGGATTGAGAAATATACAATTCAACAACCTTTTGGCATTAGTGTGAGTGAAAGTTATAATCCAGAAAAGTTTTTTAAGCATAGCTACCAATTTCCGTGTTTAATGTTTTTATTTTACTACTTATTATTAATTTAATTGTTATTACATTTATTTAATCCTGTATCTATTCATATTTTAATCGAGCAAATTAATTAATTTGAATATATTTCACTTTTTTAACACACCATATTTTGTCAAAAGTATTTACGCAGCTCTAAAAATCATCAAATTCAGGTTCCAGTCACTTGCATGGCTACAGGTGCATGAAAATCAAGCAGATCAATGAAAACACAGAAATGAAGCTGAAATGAAGATTCCCTTAGAGAATATTCAAAGAGAATCAGACAATGTAAATATTGTAACACCTCATTGATCCCATCATCTACACTAGAGCAGTTCAAAAGATCTCAGAATTGGTCAGAGCTAAGAAGGGAAGCCTGCAGGAGGGTCTGCTGGGCTGTAAACTGTCATTAGTGGCAAAGCGCACAATGAGCAACAGGCAGTCGGCTTGGAGTTGAATAATTAAACACAAGTGGTTTACATCTGAAAACACACACGGTTCACTTCAGTAAAGTCTCCCCTCTTATTCTACAGCCAGGACAGTTAATTAGAGAGCAACGATATGATAAACCACAAACTGTCATTTCACTTGTTTGAGAGTCTGAGGAAACTTTCTTCATGAGGGGAAACTAAACTGCAAAATGCACGATCGTGATCCAACACCTGCTTAGTATATTAGAAAAAACATATACATAAATTAAGTAATAGAAAGCACAAAAAGTACCTTGTTAACCAGCATCCATAGATGAGCGGACAACTCCTGAGCAATGCTCTCCTCTCCAGCAACGTGAGCTGTAACATGAGTGTGGCTGGACACGTCTGCAACTGGATCCATCGGGTGTCCTGTGATGCCTCCTCGCACCATGAGGGGCTCTGGATGGAGGAAGACGCACAGAAAAGACAGACTTCATGTTTATCTCAGTAATATTCAGCAAGCTGGAAATGATGCTGTTTTTCCTAAATGTTTCAGGCAGGGGTGTCAAACACATCAGAGGCCACATGCAGCCCAACTCCATCTTCAGTGAGTAAATTAGTGCCATGATTAATCCTTCTGCAGCAAAATACAGTGAAATGTTGAAAAAACAAACCTGTTGCATGCATGATACATGGTTTTATAAGTAAGCAGTCACTGCAGCACCACACACACCTTTTGTTTAGATTAATCCTTACTTTTAAATTTTTACAATTGTTATTTTTGTTTCTCGACAGGCCTGACTGGAGTCTTTTGAAGGCCAGTCATGGCCCATGGGCCTTATATTTGACACCCCTGACTATTGTCCCAGTGGATGTTTAACTTCAAAAAAGAACAGAAAAAAGAAATGACACCAAACTTGAGGCATATTTTTGTCTGGAACAAGGTAGATAAGACCAACACCAAAAAAAAAAAAAAAAACAAAAAAAAAAAAAAAAACACAATGCATGCTTTACTATTTCTTAATAACGATAATAATAATAATTAATGCTACACATGTCAAAACAAAGATGCAAAATTACAAAATACATATCCAGAGGTTAAAAATATATATTTATATTATTTAAAAACAAAAACAATATATGTATATATATATATATATATATATATATATATATATATATATATATATATATATACTCAAACTGAACTATTCTCTTGAAGATGCAAAAATCACTCAATTTCATGATAAAATCGATGTGAAGTGACACAACTGATGGATAAAAGTTTACATTTCGGTTATAAACTGCCTAAAGTGTGCATGAATACCGAGATAAAAATTTACACTACTTCAGCTGAGCAGCATCTTATTAAGTAGAACAACTCTTCATGTTTGCCTCTGGCAGCGTCCCAGCAGCTGTTAGCTCGGATGCTACGGAAGTAGCTTTGTTTACAGTCGCGGGACGTGAGCATGGACTAAAGGTAGCAGCAGAGACGGCAAAACTGGCAATGCGGAGAAGAGATGAAACCTGGCAGCAGCTATACGTGACCTCGATTAGAGGGTAAGGGTTAAATTATCCATTAATACCTCTGGAACGTAAGGAAACGTGGTTAGCAACTTTGCTAGCACTCCTTAGTTAGCATGCTAGTACAGCTTTGCTCGTCTGAGACGTTCTAGATCATTTTGCTTTTATTTTTAAAGTCTCGGTCATCTTCTGGTGATAATACTGAATAGGCTGTGCAGAAAGAAAGTTGTTTTGAGTGACTTTGAATGGCACCTGTTTTGTGTGTGTGTGTGTGTGTGTGTGTGTGTGTGTCTCCAGATGGATTTCCTCACTCTGTTCGCTGTCTACGTCCTGACAGTGCTGACATGTATAATCCTGATCTGTAAGTACTCAGGCCAGCAGCAGACCCCCTTTAATACTCTATTCAACGGTGTGGTGAAGGTAAGACCAAGCAGGGGTTCTTCCTGCATCCCTCCACTGTGTGGCGCTGGAGACTAATTTATCACACTGATCTCAATTCTCCATAAAACTTCCTCCTCAGGTATTTGCACCTTATACCCCCAAATGGCTTCAAAAGCTTTCACACTGGACTTTACACACACTGTTTCATCAAAGGTTAGTATAGAAGACTCATCTCTGCCCCCTGAGTGTCTGATCATGTGTTCATATGTGTTGTTAAATGTCTGATTGTTTCAGGAGCAACATGTTCATCTACCTGCACACCCTGCTGGAGGGAGCCGTGTACACAGAGTTCACCTACGAGGTGTTCGGCTTCTGCAGGGAGATGGACACCACTCTGACCAGCCTTTCTGTGCCTTACATCCTGCTGGCGGTCAAGACCTTCTTCTTCTACCGCTGCATCAAAGGAGATCCAGGTTTGGTCCAGCCTTTTGTTATTTCCTGGCTAAATAGATCTTCAAGATCCCTGAACGGGGGGATATTCAGCTAACAGGACAGGCTGATTCCCATGTGACAGGCACGGTGACGCGGAGCAACGTTGCTGGCCAGCTGCACGTTTATCCGTACGACCGCAGGCTGTTCCACCCCGGAGTCTCCTGTCCAACCTGCCAGCTGCTGAAGCCGGCCCGCTCCAAGCACTGCCGTGAGTGTTGTACCGTATGCATCACATCACCTTTTTATTGTCTTAAAGATAGGTGTATGTGCATTTAATTCATCTATGTAATAATTATTACACCAGAAATGTATTTTCTGTTTAAATTTGTGGCGAACTTTGCTTTGTTCTCCAGGCGTCTGCAACAGGTGCGTGCTGCGTTTCGACCACCACTGCGTCTGGGTCAACAACTGCATCGGCGCCCAGAACACGCGTTACTTCCTGCTGTACCTGTCGAGCGTGTGTGCCATGGCAGGAAGCGTGGCTCTGCTGACGGGAGACATGCTGCTCCATGCTGTGCTGCGCTCGGGGATATTAAGAGCCACTTATATCGATGAGAATGGGGACCGCCAGCTTGCCGGGCCGCTCTTTGTTGCACAGGTGAAGCTGTTTTCTGTTCAGTTTTGCCATTTTTGTTGAATTAATAATGTGTAAGAAAGTGGAATGATTGCCATTTCTCTTCCGTTTTGCCTCCAGCATCTGTTTCTGACTTTCCCCCGGATCGTCTTCATGCTGGGCTTCCTCGTCTTCATCTTCTTCCTCTTGGCGGGCTACTCTCTGTTCCACTTCTACCTGGCGCTCGTCAACCAGACCTCCAACGAGTGGTACAAAAGTCGGGGTTACGTCTGCCAGCACTGCCGTCCGACTCCCGCCCCCGACGGCGCGTGCAGCCCGGCGCCAGACCACTCCAGACGCTACTTCTACAGCCGAGGGATCCTCCCAAACCTGCGGGAGATCTTCTCGCCTCCACGTCCAGTCCAGAAAAAAGACAACTGAAATAAAAAGCTGCTGCCTTCTGTATCACCGAGCTGCATTTACATTCCCAGACTGACTGTCCACAGCTACGGCAGGGAAAATAAAGGATTTTGTTTTGGAGTTCTGGGTTTTATCTTTTTTTTTTTTTTTTTTTTCGAATGGAAAAGCAGCAACATTTACAGTTCCCTCCAGAAAAAACACTGAGTGTGTTAAATTATTATCCTTTACACTGGTTTCTTCATTTACATGTATGCATTGTGCCTTTTCCGTTTCATTGAAAATCGTCCTTTTGTGCAGGAAATGTGCTTGCTGATTAGCTGACAGGCAGAAAAGGCTATTAGAGTTCATCAGTGTGTGACTGGTGAAAAGGAAATTGCAGTTTCCCTCACAGTCACCCCTGAAGCGTCAGCCTGGGAGTTCCTCTTATTTCCCTCTAACTTAAAAAGTCAGAGATCTAGATCTAAAAAAGCTAATGACTATTCTTTAAAAATGTTCATTTAACCTTTACATAATTAAACCTGTTTTGAAACGTCAACTGCAATAAAGGGGACAGAGGGCCTCTCTGTGAGGAGTTTGCATGTTCTACATGTGCAGGTTTCCTTTCACAGTCCAAACACGTGCAGCTGTAAATTGCCTGAATGTGAGCTTGACTGTCTGTCATGCGTTCGTCCCGTGAAGGTCTGGTGACCCGTCCAGGGTGTAGTCTTGCCTTTCACCCACTGTTGGGAACAGTTTGAGATCTTTCAACACTTCTGTTGAAAAGGGTCAAAGGTGGATGGATGGAGTCTAAAACATTTGTTAAGAATAAATCATAATAAAAAAGAATAGATCATATATTTATTTTTAGATCATTTGTCATACATGGGAATGCAGTAATTTTTCATCACAAATACTCTGCACTAAAACAAAGAAAAAATTCATAATTTAATTTAAAATTTATCACCGGCATCCCTGGTTAAATGTGCTATCCAAAAGAAAAAAAAAACATCATTTGGTTCCACGAAGTTTTCAGAGTATTTGAACTTTTTGTTAAATAAAAATAAAACAGTTTTTCAGGAAGGGTCCCGCAGACCAGTCTCCAGGCCGCGTGCAGGGTCACTCAGACCGTCTCGCGCGCTGCGGTCCCTTTAAGCCGATGCGGAAGTAGCTGCAGACTTTATCAGTCGGGGGAAGGTCAGCGCCGCTCTCCACTGAATCGGACCGGCTCTCCGCGCCGGTTGTTCGCCGTCTCCGGAGCTCACGCCCCGGGTCCCCGCTGTCAGTGGAGCTCCGAGCCTCGTTTCCGGCTCCATGTCCGGCTCCAAGTGCAGGCGGCTGAGCGGGGCGCTGGTCCGGCCGCTGCTGGACTCCGTGGACTGCGTCCTGTTCGACTGCGACGGGGTGATCTGGAGGGGGGACCAGGCCATCCCGGGGGCCCCGCAGGTCATCAACCTGCTCAAGGAGAGCGGCAAGAAGGTCTTCTTCGTCACCAACAACAGCACCAAGACCAGGAAGATGTACGCGGACAAGCTGGCGGCGCTGGGCTTCCACGCCTCGGAGGAGGAGGTGTTCGGGACCGCCTACTGCTCCGCCATGTACCTGAAGACGGTGTGCCGGCTGGACGGCAAGGTGTACCTGATCGGCAGCCCCGCCATGAGGCAGGAGCTGGAGGCGGTGGGCATCCAGCAGACCGGGGTGGGGCCCGACCCGGTCTCCGGGAAGCAGAGCGACTGGGCCAACGTGGCCCTGGACCCGGAGGTGAAGGCGGTGCTGGTGGGCTTCGACGAGCACTTCAGCTACATGAAGCTGAACCGGGCCCTGCAGTACCTGAGCCAGCAGGGCTGCCTGTTCGTGGGCACCAATAGGGACAGCCGACTGCCTCTGGAGGGGGGCAAGGCCGTGCCAGGTAGAGTCCCAGATGATTCCACAGGACCCATCATGCTCATTTAGTTTTTTTTATCCCTCTTCTCTACCACTTTATCTTTATTTTATTGACACAACCTTCACTACTCAGGACTGTACAAATGTGTCAAGGGTTTATCACTGAGCTGATTTCCACATATTACAAAAGACTGAATGAAGAGTGATACAGTGTCGCCTCAGCCTCTGTTCTCCACCCCCCCTCAGGTACCGGCTGCCTGCTGCAGGCCGTGGAGACGGCGGCGCAGTGCCAGGCCCAGACGGTGGGCAAACCCAACCGCTTCATGTACGACTGCGTGGCCTCCCAGTTCGGCCTGAGCCGGGACCGCTGCCTGATGGTCGGGGATCGTCTGGACACCGACATCATGCTGGGCTCCAACTGCGGCCTGAAGACCCTCCTCACCCTGACGGGGGTCAGCACCGTGGCAGACGCCGAAGCCCACCAGCAGAGCGGCTGTGCAGAGAGGCAGGGCATGGTCCCGGATTACTACGTGGAGAGCATCGCTGACCTCCTTCCTGCCCTGCAAGGATGAACCGTCCACAGGCATTCGTCTCAGCAGGGTCCACTGTCTTTTAAGAGGAATATTTTTAATGTAATTAAAAATGTCTTTATAATAAAGATGCCGTGTCGCAGATGAGACAAGAGGCTCATGTCATTTCGTAGTTTCTTTGGACATGATCAGGATCAATAACACCAGTATTGCTTCAGTGTATTTGAGTCACAAAAGAACTGAGTGTTGACTGATTTTGTGACGACATGAGTTTACTTTACAGTCACCTCTTGAGCATTTATAAAGTGTCAGTACGGTGATATGTGTTTTCATATCCAGACGGGTTTTTGGGGGTAAAAAAGCTCTGAATTGTACCAGGAATCTGTTCTCATTTGTATGCATTTATATCTGCACTGAAACCACAGGGATGGTGCTCTGACACCTGCTAGGAATGTTTCTTGTTAAATGTTCCCCGACAGAACAAACGTAACGTTCCACACATCGCTCTGATTTGTGTTTCTGACGACCAGATTCAATAAAAGCCACTGTCAAATCCAGAATGGAGCAGCGTTTTCACTCTGTCCATCACAACTCTCTGCAACATCGCATGAAACTTTTATGAATGATTTGGTTCTGAAGTGGCCTGAAAAATTCTCTCAAAGATCTCCTGTTGGTGCCTTTAAAGCAGAACTAAGTAACTTTTTTACCTCAATAAATGTTTTTCAGAATCCCTGTGGGGGTAAACAGACCTGGCGTGGTGATTCGCCAACAGAACGAGGATCACTGACATAACCAAAGTGACCTCAGCTCTTGGCACCAGTGTGTGTTCAGCACTTAATTGGGATTCATACCTTCTCAGGCTGAGACTCTACTGGTGCTTTTCATCTCAAGGGGAAAAAAAAGACATTTTCTGTAGCTTGTGAGAAAGCAGAATATCTCACTGCATTTTCAAATTTGGGTAGTTCTTTTAACTTGGACCAGTCCATCTTTGAAGTACTTTGCAAATGTGTGTGCCACCTGTACGGCCAGTTATCTGCTGAAAAGGTGAACGATGACCTGTCTGTCAGCAAGACTGCCCGGCACTGATTTGTGTAGTTCCCAGCATTGTGTAAATGTTCAGAAAGAAACAAATGATATTGCTACAAGGGATGATATTTCAGACAGTGGTGGGGATGATCAGACACGTTTATGGAACCATAACCAATCCTCTCAAGAGCATCAAGCTTATAATGTACTGTGTAGGAAAAAAAAAAGCCAGACTGTATTAAAAACATGCACTTTAAAATGCAAAGCATATACTGTTAAAAGAAGAAAAGAAATCCTGCAACTGAAACACTGTAAATAAAAGCAAATGCTGTTACATTAGTGTGTGTGTATGTGTGTGTGTGTGTTTGTGTGTGTGTGTGTCATTGTCTCATTTACTGTAAATGGTTTGCAAAAAGCTGTTGAAGCTGTTGAAGTGTGGGCGGGGAAATGGGGATTCAGGTTTTCTGTTGAAAAAACTAAAGTAATGTTTTTCTCATTTAGGAAAATTCAGGAAAACCTCAAACTTCAACTGTATGGTAAAGATCTAGAAAGAGTCAACTGTGTGCGGTTTCTAGGTATGCATTTTGACTCTAAGTTGACTTGGCAAAACCATATCGGAAAGCTGATAAATAAATGTAAGAAGGTTATCAATATCATTAGGAGTTTAAGTAGTAAGGAATTGGGGGCGGATATGACTGCAATGAAAAGGTTGTATGCTGATTAATTAGGCCTGTCATTGATTATGGCTGTGTAGTTTATGGTCTGCAGCAAAATCTGAAGTACAGAAGCTTGATGTGATTCAAAGTACAGCACTGAGGCTCTGTTCTGGAGCATTCAGATCATCTCCAGTGTGCGCTTCAGGTGGAAGTTGGGGGAATGCCATTTGAGCTTCAGCTGACATTGGTGTATTATGTTCACTTAAAAGGACATAAGGATGATCACCCAACTAAGAGTGTACTCTTACCAACACGGGAGAAATTAAGAGAGAGACTTTTGGTATAGGGGTTCTTGCAAAAGCAGTTGAAGCTGGTTTTGCAAATTTAGAGTTTAGTCCGTCGATCGTGTGTCAGCCGCATCCATCATGGTTGTTACCAGCTCCGGATGTTGGTACTTCTTTGCATGACAAAGTTAAAAGTTTTAAGGGAGACAGTGGCCATCTGAAAATGAGATATATAAATTATTATTATGGTTATGTGCAGATTTTTTCTGATGGCTCAAAAGATCCAGACTCAGGGGCTGTTGCTGCGGCATGTGTAATACCAGAGTTTGATATTAAGTTTTCTGCAAGAGTATCTGACTTTGTATCTGTATTTCCATCTGAGCTGGCAGCAATTATTACGACATTACAATGGGTGGAACAGGTTAAACCTCTTAGAGCAATAGTCTGCACAGATTCCTTGTCAGCATTGGAAAACTTTAAATCAGGTAATGTAAGTGAAAGATGTGACTTTATTGGTGAAATACTGGTTCTTCTCCAGTCTATTCAAATTGTAGCGACTCACATCAGATTTGTTTGGGTTTCAGCTCATGTGGGCCTGGATGGGAACGAGCTGGCAGATAGATGTGCAAAGTGGGCTTTAAGAGGAAGCACTGTCTCTGTCCATGGTAAACTGTCTAAATCTGAGGTCAAGTCAATAATTAAAAAACACATGAGGAATTTGTGGCAGGACAAATGGGATGGAGAGTCCAAGGGGAGGGCTTATTTTAATTTGAATCCAAAGGTTGGTTTGGGACGTCGAAGAATAAGGTCGAGGAAAGAAGAAGTAATATTCACAAGACTGAGAAGAGGAGATACCGGTCTGAACAAAACGCTGCAGTTGATGGGGAAACACAACTCTGGAGAATGTGATGAGTGTCATGAAGCAGAAACCATAGAGCACGCTCTGATTAGATGTTGAACCTTTGAAAGAGAGAGAAGAGTTTTTAAAAGCACGTTTGAGGACAGGAATGTGATCTTCAGAGTGAAGGAAATTTTAGACAAGCCATCAGATCATGCAGTTGTTGAGTATTTATTTGATTATCTTAGGAGGACGGGATTAATGAATAGAATCCAGTTATTTTCTTTTTTTTCTCTCTTTTTTCCTGTCGCTTGCATACCGCAAATTTTATTGTTACCTTTGTGAGCCATAACCGTGAGAGTTCATTCACTAGTAATGCGCGGGAGTAATGCGCTTTTATAGTCCGCGTCTGCCGTACAACAGCTAACGAAGAAGAAGGGCTCGTCTTGGGCGCGAAACAAGCCCGGGCCGCTCTGGTCAGGTGGGGAGGCGACGACCTGGTGTCGATTGACTCTCAGTGCATGGCGTTGATAAAAAGGCTACAAGGGTCAGGATGAACCTTTCAATTCGTCATCGGTACCGCACCTGTTTGGCTCGTCCACGCCTGCCCGCTGCCATTCTGCTGGCCGCCGGAGGCTGGGGCAGCAACAGCGTGCGGCGGCCATCTTGGACAGAGGACCACTGTGGGGCGCCCTGTCATGTCAGGGGAGGTGAGTGATGGACACTGGCTAAAACACTCTTAACTCATTGAAATCTTGACGGATTTACAGATGGTTTGATTTATTACTAACATTACGCTGCTGTGATTCAGACTGAATGTTAAAATCACAACTTTTCTTTTTGAAAAACACTTGTCTAGCGTGTTTAACTATGAAATATTGTGTTTAAATATTGCAAGATCGGTTTTGGCCCTGCCTTTTTAGAAATTTACCATCTGCTTTCATCTTCTTTAATTAGATTTTCTCTTTCTCGCTGAAATTCTCAATTTTTACATCGGCTGAATATATACATAAAATGACCCCAACATATTACATACTGTATTTTTCACCAGCAGAGGTCAGAGAGATCCAATCCAGTATGAGCTCCTCCCTGAGCGATCAGCTCTGGTTGGAGGGAGTTTTCTGAGACGCGGTATTTAGAGTGCAGGATGTGGCAGCGCCAAGCAGGTTTCCTGACGGTGGAGGGACAGGCACCTTCAGCCTGACACCAGAAACACAAATCTGACTCTCCTCTTTTTCCTCAGATCCTGGTGCCACCATGACCAGGGGAGGAGGGAGAGGAGCGGCCCCTCTCCACAGGATCCGCCTGAAGGAGGTTAGTTACAGTTTAGTTACTACTGACTGCTTCACTGTGGAACACACACACACACACACACACACACATACACGGACAGACGGAATCAACCTGGACCCTGACACTGTCACTGATGTCTTCTATTTCCATGTCTCATCCACAGGATGGAACAACAATTCCAGTGGTCCTGTGGAGGGAGGCCGCCCTCCGCCCTCTGCAGCTGGGGGCCGCCAGTGTCGTGACACATGTAAAGATGGAGATGAGTGACTTTGGCCCCCAGCTGCAGTCCACCAGTCACACCAGCTTCCAGGTACTTCTGTCCTCAGTCTTTCTGACTGTGTCTGCTTTTCCGTTCTGAGTTGAGACTGACTTCTGCTGTTTGTCTCACAGGAAATCGAGGGACAGAGGACCACCATCACGGTGGTGGGGGCCGCCCTCCAAGAGGATGAGGAGGGCATTGTGGAGCTCCTCACAGAGGATGGCGAGGTCCGACGGAGGGTTAGCGACGAAGGCCCAGCAGCGTCTCCACTTCCTGAGAGTCCTCAGGAGAAACAACCTTCACAGCCTGCAGTCATGGAGGCCTTCATTAAGTTCGCCTATACAGGCTCTGCTGCTGTGACCGCGCACAGTGCGGAGGACCTCATGATCAAGAATGACGAGTACAACTTAGCCGACATCGTACAGGGCTGCAGCCACTTCTTGGAGGAGCGTCTCGGCCCAGAGAACTGCGTCAAGATCTGACATTTTTCAAAAAACCTGCTATTGCGCCGAACTCTACCACGACACCTACTTCTACATCCTGGATCACTTCGAGGACGTCGTTTCCACTGAGCAGTTCCTGCAGCTCACGGCTGTGGAACTTGGTGATCTTACTGTCAGAGAAAACCCGAATGCGAGGACAGAGGCCACGGTGTATGAGGGCCTCATCAGGTGGATCCGAGGCATGCTGAGGCAACGAAATTCACAGAGTACTTCAGCCAATGCACAGGACCCTTTTCTTTTTGCGGGTGGGGGGCCGTCTCTGTCCTCACACGGACAGTCTGCCGCTTTGTCCACTAGTCCAGGACGAGGAGGACAAACCTGAATATAACCCTGGTGCTTTTTGTCCCATTTAGTACAGACCACCCTCCGCAAGGGCTGTCAAAAGACTAATTTTTTTAAACTGTGGGGAACTGAGGTTATGGTAGCAATACACTCAAAATTGAAAATGACTGTTCTTTGTTACAGGCAATTACAAATTTTCCATGTAACTTAATGGAATTTTAAACTTCTAATTGAAAATGCCATTAATCACGACTGTCTTGACAGAGCTTGTGGAGGGTGGTCCTGTGGTTCATTCTGACAGCCTTAGTCGTATTGCATCGGAAACAATAAAAAGAAAGCATCTTGAATGAAACAGGTGTGTAACGGGTTGCTTTTCTCAACTTTCCAGTCTGAATTTGAGTACAATATCAGAAGGAACTTTTGTTGTAGTTACAGAAACCTCTGGTTTTCTCACTTCTGGACATGAAGATGTGGTCATTATGCTGCAAAAAGTAATACATTTCAATACACACATGTAGCTACAGAGGACATCAGCCCTGCTCAGTAATGCCGGAGCACGAACCGATCACCCCAGTTATTATTATTATAAAGATGATTCCTTATTTATTTCGCTGCACTTGCTCTATAAAAGTAACATTTACTGACCAGCAGAATGTTTTTTCTTCATTTCTTTTCGTGTTTTTGAATGCCAAGATGTTGCCCTTTGGAATTACCTTATGATTGTTTCATGCTTTTTATCTCAGTTTGTTCTACAGAATAAAATGTCTGAGTGAGTGCTCGTCCAATACTGGTGATTCCTTACTTTTTGCTCGGGTTTGTATCTACCTGGACCTCAGGTACAGTCTGCTGCCATTTTCTCTTTCTTTACTGCCAAGGCGAGTCTTGTGCTTGAAGTCACCTTGGCCTGTCGTCGTCGTCTCAGTGCAGCAGCAGTCAGAGCTGCTATCACCGCTCGCCTGATGAGAGAGAGACTCTCGGCTGCACCTGCCTCGCCTCTTTGTCCTTTGTTTGGATGTGTGGACGGCAGCCAGCTCCTCTCGTGTGAGCGCACGTCTGACTGAAGGCGGGGTGAGATGGATCATGTTGAAGAGTCGTATTAAGTCATATTAGTCAGAGCAGACAAGAGAAAAAGAGGAAATTGCAGGAAGACGGCAATTGAAAACTGGAGTTTGGCAAGATTTAGAGTTCTGTGTGAAGTGTGAGACCTTTGTAGGGAGGGGAGGCGGTGAGGCCGAGGAGGAGGAGGAGGAGGAGGAGGAGGAGGAAGGAGGGGGTGGGGGGGTTCAAGGACTCCTGGGACAAAGAGAAACTGCTTCGGTGCACCAGGTCTCAGTCAGTGCTGGTCATGCCGGCGGCTGGGAGAGGGGAGCAGACCGAGTGAGGAGCCGTGAAGGGAACAGGATGGTGAGGTGCTGGCAGCGATCGGAGGAAGCACAGAGCGCGGTGAGACGGCTGCTGTGGTTCTGGCTTCAGCCGCTGTTCCAGCCGATGTTACAGGTTTGTGTGAACGCCTTTTCAGGATGGGGGTCCTGACGTCCCCCGCTGGTCCCACTACTTCCCACTCAAGGCGTTCTGGGTCAGCCTCTCGGCCTTCCTGCTCCTGCTGGTCGTCACCCTCCTCCTGACGCTGCTGCCTCAGCCCCACGCTCAGGTACGAGGCGCGTGCCTCAACCCGTCGTCCATAAACCCGATCTGACCGATGTCTCTCTCCAGCCGTCACACACTGTGAGGATCTCCGCCTCCGATCAGACCGGCGCTCCGATCAACCAGTCGGCCGTCGTGGACCAGCAGAACGACGTGGTGGTGTTCTCCGTGACCTCGTCGGCGAATCGGACGTCCACCGTGCTCTTCGACGTGAAACACGTGCGTCCAGCAGACTCGCACCTTCAAAGTGTCATTGATGTACGTTTAGTGAAATGCGCCGAGTCTTGTGTTGCAGGGTTTGGTTTGTTACAAGCCGGTGCATCAGGACAGCTGCTTCCTGCGGCAGATGGAGCAGTCGGACTACGACAACGTGAACTCCCTCCTGCAACAGGCTGCTCCCCAGGTAATGGACAGGCAGCCTTTCAGCACGTTTCCCTGGACGCTTTCACCTGAGCGCACAAAGAAAAAGAAAGTTGCCCTTTAGGCTTCAAGCATTCATCAGAGTGGCGGCCTCGCTAATGTGCAACCTGGCATTTGTGACTGGGTTTATCCCCACAAGCCCCGGCGCCGCTGAGCCAGGACCCGCCGGCTTTCACGGGTTCCGCATGGCTTCCCGGCTGCGGCGCACAAAGAGCTGGAAGAGCAGCGCCGTCTCTCTTTCCCGGCTCCACGGCTGAATTCCTCAGCACACCTGATCCCTCCGGCCCCCGCGGCCGGTCCGGGATCTCTTTACAGGACGCTGCGGTGTCTAGTCTGAGCCCCCGGATCGGCACAATGGCCACTCTGTGTGCGAACCTCTTAGCTTTTAAAACGCCTCTTTTGGATTAAAATGCAGGTTAATGTGTTAGAGGGGCCGATGTGTGTCAGACAGTTGGTCAGTTCCTGAATCTTCAGTCCTCTGAACTGAACCCTCAGCTGTGATGTGTGTGGTCAGTCAATCAGAGAGTAGAAGTGTTCAGTACAATAGTCCTCTTGGTCTTTTACAGCAGGGGAAGCCTGGTTGTTACATTAGCCGCTCAAGCACAATAATACGTTAAGTGGTGCAATTACACACAGTCATTGTGAGGAGGAAGAGCACAAATACGCCGCCGCCGCCGCGTTGACCTCACCTGGAGAAGATTACAGCTTAATAGCAGCTTGAGTTCCGATCTTGGGAAGGAGATAAAACTCTTCCCCTGCTGTGAGCGTGAGTGGACTCTGATTCTGCGACGCCGTCCGTCCTCAGCAGAGCCAGATCCAGCTGTCTGGGAAGGACATGCAGAGGCAGACGGAGTTCCTGGGAGTCCTGGCAGCCAGCCAGGTCAACGTGTCGTCGCTGGAGGAGCCTCTGCAGGCCCTGTGTCAGGACAGGCCGGTGCACTGGACCAGGAGGGCCGAGGGTGAGAGGATCGCTGCCGCATGAACACCAAATACCTTTGAATACTGTTTAAAAGTTCTTTGTAAAATCTACAACAGTCAGACATTTACAGCAGAAAAATTCAGATTTTTTTTCCCCCCTGAAAGAAATATCTTTGTATATTTCTGAATTTTGGAGATTTGCTCTTCTCATTTACAGTATTCTGACAGCGTTAAGCCAGATGTCGTTTTGAAAAAGGCTGACGTGTCACTGGAGCGGTTCTTATTCGCTGTGCAGCACGGCGGCCTGCAGGGCTGAAACCTAACTCTGATCCGTGGCATGCTGTGACCTTTCCGCTGCGGGAAACGGCTTGATGAAAAAGCCGTGTGCTAAACCACTCGGCTGCACATGCACAGCAGAACGTCCCTTTCAGAGCCTTTACTTTTTACATTCATTTGAATCTAGATCGGTGAAAGTCGTATTCTGTGTCTTCGTCTCAGGTCCTGGTAAACAGCGGCTGGTCTACTTCTGCATCGACATCTGCTTTCCCAGCAACATCTGCGTGTCCGTGTGTTTCTACTACCTGCCAGAGTGACTCTGATTCTCTGTAACCTGCCAGCGAAAGATCAGGGAAACAAAAGTTGTCTCTTTTTTTTTTTCTTTTTCTTCTTCTTCTTCTTTTCCTGCTCCCTCTACAAGATAAAGACACGAACAAAAGCCAGCTTTGACCGGTTCCTTCGTGCCGTGCAGTCGCCAGCGAAGCGGCCAACCCTCTCGGTCCGTCTCCATCCGACGGAGACGGGCTGTCACGGTTATCGCCAAAGCCCCGTCGTCACTCCCTTCATGTGTAATACCCTCTCTGGTGGCACACGTCAGAGATTACACAGGAACCATCCTCCTGTTTTTTGTACATGTCTTCATTGTATTTCTTTCTGCGGCAGTGTGATGATGTGTAATCACTGTTGTTGAAATGCTCAGATTTTCCCAATAAAAGACACTTACTGTGACGTTTCTTTATCATTCTAAAGCAAACTGAAGGAAAACTGAAGATTTGTGTGTAAATTATTTATTCCCAAACATTTGCTGCTCCACTTGTGATCATTAAGAAAGGTACAATTTCTACGAGGAGCATCAAATTATTCTGCGATAGCACACGAGTGATCACTGTTCAATTTTACAATAACATGGTCCGTTACTCAAATAAATATGGCGTTCTGCATGAACAGAGACTTGGATCAGTTTCTTTAAAGAACTGCGATGCTTTGTAAAGAAAAGATGAACTGAAGGTATTCCGTATGTTGGTCACTCTGAATACTTACAGGAGCTGCTGTCATGTTCAAAATCATCAAACTGTCCCCGCTGCTGCCGACACGTGAGCGCCCCCCGGTGATGGAGCGACCAGAGTTCATGTCCTGTCCCCGTTCACATTCAGTTTTCTGTAACATGTCCTCGTCCTCCTCAGCCGAGCACGCTGTCGTTAAAGGCCAGACACACCACGGCCTTCTGGTGGCCGCTGTACTCCCTCTTGATCTCGCCCGTCTCCACGCACCACAGGCGAGCCAGGTTGTCTGAAGACGCTGGAAGTGGGGAAAAAGGAGGAGTTAAGACATAAATAGGTCATTCCAAACATGACACCGCTGCTCTAGTTAGAAATTATAAAACATTTTGACAGCATCTAAACCGAAACCATCAAAAATCAGCTCTATTCAGGGCCTCAGCATTATTTTGTGCCTGAAGAGGCCACAGTGGCTACTTCTACTGGAGCCACAAGGAAGGGAAAGCCTCTGCATGTTGGCTCAGTGAGCGACTGTGCAAACACTTTCAATGTGTGGAAATATTTGCGTCAGTGCAGGAAAAGCCTGACAGCCTGTTCCTCATTTCACTCGCGTGTGTCTTTGCAGCAGAAAACAATGAATCCTGCAATCTGACGGCCAATCGCTGATATTATCACACTGAACAGCAGCAACTGTCCAAGAAAACAGATTTGACTCTTCACTGTGACAAAAGCAGAGCAGATTCAATGCTTTTTGGTGATGCCTTCACTGTCATGAATGAAACATTCAGACACTGAGTTTGTTAACAACTTAAATTGTTCATGTTGTTTTCCCAGCTTCAGAATCCATCATGATTTTAACTAATCTGGAAAGCCTCAGACTGTGAGCGTGCTGAAGCTGCCGTACGCACCAGTCACGATGTACTGCGAGTCTCCAGAGAAGGCGCAGTCCCACATCCAGCCTCTGGACGTCTCCCCGGGGTTGTTGCTCTTGATGCTGAGCTCCGTCATGAGGGAGAAGTTGGACGTCCTCCAGATCTTACAGGTCTGGTCGGCGGAGCAAGTGGCCAACAATCTGGAGACAGACGCAAAACATCAGACACACCAATACACCTGTTTGGGAGCACAGCAGCCTCTCGTTTATGGCTGGGCAGAAGGGACTCACGTGGAATCGGGGCTGAACTTGCAGCGGAGGGAGTAGCGTTTGTGTGCGGGGATCTTAGTTTTAGGAATGAGCTGAGTCACTTCATCTCCGAGGCCTCCAGCGAGATTCCACACGTAGCAATTCCCCTGAGCAGGTGAACAATCAAACCACATGAGACGACTGACTTCCCCATGAGACAACAATCAGATAGAGCAGTTTCCTGGACTGACCGAACTGTTGACGGCTGCCATGTAACTGGCATCCGGGTCGATGTGCACCGAGTTGATGGAGACTTCCGGCTCGGGGATGAGCTGCTCGTTGTGGTCGGTCTTGAGGTCCCAGACATGAATCACTCCGCTCTGATCTCCAACAATCAGCTCTGCCTGAAAAGATCCAACACAGACTCAAACCATTTCTCTCACTGACTTTCAAATCTAACACATCCAACCACCACAGTCTCTGTGGATAGGTAAAGTCTCACCTGATTGGGATGAAGACACACACAGTTAATGGGGGCGTTGACTTGGAAAATCCTCTGACACTGAAGATTTCTTGACCTAATGGAGGAAGGAAGATGTAAAGACAGAATGAGTTTGTTGATCATTAATAAAAGACGGCAGAGCGACGCGGCCCGGCAGCACCTCAGGTCCCAGATGCGAGCCATGCAGTCCTCCCCTCCCGTGTACATCCAGCGGCCGTCTTCATGGAAGCCGACCGACGTGATGTTCTTGCTGACGCCGTCGTAGTTGATGACGGGGTTTGGGTTGTTGGAGTTCAGGTCGTACATGCGGATGTGCTGATAACCTTGAAAGCAGAGAGCGGGCGCACCGTGAGACGGCTGCGGCGGTGGAACAGGTGGGGAGAAGTTCTTCACTGACCTGCAGCTGCGATCATGCTCCTGTCAGGCGTGACCTCCAGCGAATTGACTTGCTGCCGACAAACGTTAAGGAAAGCAGGCTGCGGGACTCTTCAGATTTTGATTAACCGTCTGAACGTTCATTAAAATGTTGCTTTTTGATCCTTCAGTGAAGTAGAAATCACCAATTCTTGGATTGTTCCAGACTGACAGGGAACATGAGCTGGGATTAGACCGTTAGTTTTACCCTGATGATGTGTTACTGCAATCAAAACCCAATCAATACAAGCACAAAAGATAAAATGTAGTGACGATGGCCATCTAACAAAGGCCAAATAAGATCTATAACCAGATCTGATGATTTTGTTGTTTTATTCTTTTTTTATTGATTTCTAAAATGTTGTAGGGTTCAGAGCTGTTCAGAGAACAGAGGTTTAGTCAAGGCTCAGCAAATGCTTTAAAAAAATGACATCCCTCACATTTTATCCTTAAAGTGTAAGACATGGTTCAAAGCATTTAGACCGTGTAAATATATTCTCTTTATAATCTCTTTTGTCATGTTATTACTTCATACACCTTCTGTTTCGATGCATTTAGACTGGGGATGTCATGATACACACATGCAACTTCCACAAACCTGGAAAAACTCATACCTCATCTTAATGAAAAAATAAACTCTCTCTCTCCCTGGAGGATACAGAGTCCTGGTGCTGGACCGTCCGGGTGCAGATCCCGCTGTGGGCCTGCCAGAAGCGGACCGTGTGATCATATCCAGCCGTGGCCAGGATCACCGGGTCGCTGCCCACCGTCCCCTGGTTCACGTTCATGCTGGACAGCAGGACGTCGGAGGAGAAGCTCGTTTTATTCCCATCAACCAGAGACGCCACCTGACCACAATGTCATTAAAGTTAACCTGCGGGCTAGCAGCGGCGCAGCAGGCTAGCTAGCGGGGAAAACCGCGTAAATCAGCCAGAAAGCAAACCGCGTTTTAAACCTCGCGGCTGGAAAACACACGAAAAAACACAATAAGCACAAATAAATCACACAACTAACGCAAACCTTAATACATTCACCTTACCCGCTGTTGTTGATGTTCACAAATCAGTACGTCTGGGAAATGAGTCCGTCAGCAACGGACACGAACGGTGATGTGTTCCGCCTGGTTCCGCTTCGATTGTTGCCCTCTATCACCACCTACTGGCGCGATTAGTCATTACAGAACACATAGACACTGAACGAGGGTAAATCTGTGTGAACGTTTTATGATTCTATGTTTTTATTCTTATTGTTTGACACTCTTGTTATTAATTATTGTTCATATTTTCTTTTGAAACTCTTAAGTTTATTTTCTGTTCACTGGATGCTTTAACACTACACAAGGAACATTTATTTTTCAAGTGAAAGCATATCTCAGGCTAAAACAATATGCTTCTTTTAAGTTCTAAATGCTTTAACACCTCTCATCCAAAATTGTTTCTGACTTGACTTTGAACAACAAATGTTTTGAAATCTTAAAAGAGAATGCAAATCCTGCTCCTCCTTATAGAATGTTCAGTTTGCTTTATAGCAGCATAGTTTTCTGCTGTTTTGGTTGTGTCCGTTTTTCCTATATCAAATCCTTCTTCCTTCAATATATCATAAAACAGGTGTCATCACTTGAACCCGGCCTCGATAACTTATTGAATACCTTTCAAACCAGGTCCAGTGAAGAACGATCACATTTTGCATTTATTACTAACTGGACAATAGGAAAGTTACCACTTACAGGATATTGTCATGATCTTATTTTGTGGGCGGTAAAGTTATTTCTCTCTAATCTTGAGGGTTTCGCTTGTTCACTGATTTTTCCTCTTTTCCAAAGCTCAACTCCATCTGCTTGGAGCCAAAGTTCTTTAAACACAGTTTGTCTACATTTGTGTCAATATGACTGAGTAACTTTAATGAATGAAATTCTTGAACCTCTGGCTTCCCATTAAGTAAGAGAACACTTGTGAAAACACAGTTTTTAAATGCACAAGGTCTTTTTATTTATTTTAACAAGCCAACAGCATTTTTGTTAATAAATACCAATAAATACATAAGTTAAATAAATAATGCAGTGAACGTGTCTGCCACCAAAACCACAGAACTTCATACTGTCCTCGTGAACACTGAGGACCAACCGGAGAGCCTCGCAGACGGCGGTGACCTGCTGAGTGCGATCAGACGCGCCGCAGCAGCGCCGACATGTGCTGCTTCACCTCCGCTGAATCGGCCAGCGAGCAGGCCAGGACGGCCGCCCGCACGCCGCTCCTCAGCTTCGGGGACGGGAGGATCTACGACCACAGGCAAGGCTTTGATTTACAGCTCCTCCGCATGAAACGCCGTCCAAAGCTCCCAGTGCCGTACCTTCACGTGTATTTTGCATCTCTCCAGGAGGAACTTCCACTTCATAGCGGTGCGCTCGTCGTCAGTCAGACTGGTGAACTCATCAGTCTGTAAGAGGAGGAAGCGCTGAACGGATTACAGACGTTAAACGACAGAAACGTCAGCAGAGAGAGAGAGAGAGAGAGAATGTTTCCAGGCGTTTCTCACGGTGCAGCCGAGCGTCTTCTCGGCCACGGGGCTCCTCAGGCTGCAGGCCTGCAGGGTGCCTGTGTGGTCCGTGAGGTCCACCAGCAGGTCGAAGCCCGTGGCGGCCGACAGCAGCTGGCCGCCGCCCGGACACAGCTGGTTGGAGCAGCTCTGCCCGTCCTCCGTCACCTGGAACCTGCACCTGGAGCTGAGGTGGAGGGACTTAGAGAGCGAGCTGTCCCCACTGGACGGAAGGACTCACCCAGCCGCTGAACCCACCAGCGGGTCCGGATGACTTTGGAAACAGAGGAGTCCAGGTCCAGCTTGGAGAGGAAGCTGTAGGTGATGCCGAAGAAGGCCTCGGGACTCTGCTGGGCCTTCTGCTTCAGCTGGATCACCGTGTACACGTCAGTGATGGACTCCACTGCGGACCGAACCACGTGCATCAGAGAAGCTCAGGGAGGACGTTCAGCTGTACTCGTGCCTCGTCGTAACGCACCCGGCACGTCCTCCGGCGCCTCGTCCTGATCCAGGAGTCCAGACTCAGAAACCTCCTTCACGTAGCTGAACAGCAAGCCGGCCTCTCTGGTGTCTGACAGCACGTCAGGAGAAGGTGAAACAGTTTCCCTTCAGTTTACCTGCGTGTGTGTAAACACCTCTCTTACCGGGATTGACAGTAATGATGCTCCTCGAGGTGACCGTCGCCACCATGCTGCTCCGAAAGTCGTCAAAGCTAATCTTCGCGTCGGCTACGAAGAGCACTTTAAAAGAAGACACAGAGACCTCACAGTACGCTAACAGGACCCCACAGATTCAGGAGTAACAGTCAAATTAGGAGCCATCTTGTGTCTGGGAGCGAGCAGCAGCTGCTAACCTACCCGACTCTCTGGGTATCAGGGTTTGCAGGAGCTGAATGGCTTCTCTGTCCCAGCTGGGAGTGAAACAGAGGTCAGAGCCACTCAGGGGAGAGAGAGCTCAGTGGAAGTCAGACGCAGTTCAGCAGGTTAAAAGCCCCGCGTCTCTGGACTAGATTTGCGGCGACTCTAACGAAAGACAGTGGCACGGAAAAAGCCGGAGGGGCGATAAATCTTTATTCTTTTTCCAAATGAATCACGTACCAGACGAGGGGGAAGGAGGAGACGGAGTCGTCAAAGAGCTTGACTTCCAGCCTCTGCCCGTGCCGTCCGTCTGAAGTGGTGAACTGCTTCGCCTCGCCGATCTGACAACGTAAACGCAGTCTTGTCAAGCGGCCGTCGCATCGTCTTTATATTAAAAACACACGGTGGGAGCGTTAAGTGCAGAGCCGACGGAGCCTCCTGACCTCCCTGCAGAAGCTTTATCGTAGCGTTTGCACAGTAACCACAAAGACCAACTGCAGTTCAAGTTCAAGAGAGAAGATATGGAGTCAGATTCTCTGACATGCTTCACTGTCGGGTTTTATAACTGAGGAAATATTAGCTTTGCATCCACACTCTTTGTCAGAAACATTTCCCTCCGTCCTTATCGGGCGTCCCGCCGCACGAATTCACGACTGACTTTAACAAGTTTCTGTAAACGGCTTCCTCCCTCCCTGCTAACGGTGTCCTGCCGCTGAGGGAACTGATTTTCCACCATAGTTGAGCGTACCGAATAAAAAAAATAAATTAAAAAAATGTCCAGTGCAATCAGTGCTCGGGAAAAGTTGGAAAATCCATTTCTGGTTTCTGAGTCCGATCGCTGACATTCCCGTTTGAAACCACCGCTGTAATCAATGACATCCTGCAGATCTGAAGAGCAGTTTGAGCTGAGAGTGAGTCAGTGTTCGATTGGAAATCTTCACTTCTTCTCCGCAAAACACTGAAGTTTATTACATTTCTTTCTGGAGTTCACTATTTCCTATTTTTTAAACACATATAACGTGACCACCACTGATCAGAATGAGTTTGTGTTTCGAGTCCTTCTCCTGAAGGCCGTCCTGTACGTGAGGTCGTGGCTCCGGCGTGATGGAACGCTCTCACTGTGAACTCACAACCCAGGAGCCTCTCTGACGCTGTGAAAACACCTCAGGCTTAACTTTTCCAACAGGCTTTTCAAGTTCAAGTCTGGTCCAAGAGCACGGAGCTGGACACGCTGGTTTAATTCACTACAAACTATTCTCCTCTGATTGACTTCAACCACGAAAGTGAAACACTCAACCCTCAGTTCAGTGCGGTATTTGTTTAACAACGTCAGCATCATCAATAAGCCTTTGAAGACTGAAACGATCTCTTAACGTGTCCCACCGCTTTCACTGCTGCCAGGATGTTTATCACGGTGCCGCTCAGCTGCTGTCCGTTGGCCACGATGTCCCCCAGAGAGTAGAAATCCCCGGGGTCCTTCACCGGCAGGTGGATGAGGGGCAGCAGCTTGTCGATGGTGTCCACGTCGGCGCACAGAAGCACCCGGGAGTGGAGCTCGGTCAGCAGCAGCCTGTAGGGGCTGAGACACCGTCATCAGGATCAGAGCGTCTTTCACAGCACAGGCAAACAGGACCAGACAGGCCTGGAGCTTACAATTCACTGCATGAAACTCATCAACTGTTGATACTGGATTTTTATTTCAGTTTTTTTCAGTCATAAAAAGTGCTCTTTACCTCGGTGTTGGAGGGCAGAATTTGTCTCCTTTCTCCAAGTCTTTAGTGGACACTAATGGATTTTCAACTGTGACTGAAACAAAGAAACACTTCCCTTCAGTCGTAGTGCCCGCACATGTTGAAATATATTCACTGAAACACACAAATGACACAACTCTCCAGCGAATCTAATCATCCGCACCGCAGTCCCCGATGCTGAAGCTGCTGGCGAGCTCGTTGACGTAGCCGTCGCCTCCCCAGGCCGTCACGTTGATGAAGAAATCCGGCGAGTCCTTGAGGGTGAAGCTGAAGGTGAACCTGTCCACACCGACGTCTGAAATCCAGACATGCAGGTTCAGTGACAGCGAGACAGAAAAGTCCTGAAACTCACCAACAGGAGAGGGAGCTGCTGGACAGGACACTGAGGCCCAGAGCTGCTGCAGCAGTTTTCAGTTTTCTAAACACTTCAGGGTCAAAAAATATAAGAAGAGAAGAACTGATACTGACTTTTCCTGTCCGGGAAACTTTTCACATCACTTTTTCCAATGATGATCCCCACCACCTTCTGAAAAACAGTGTGGAATATATAGATATTTCACACACACTTCATGACAGGACAGCAAAACACAGAAAGGAAGCTGAGTACACATGAAATGAATCAAGCCAATTCTTAAAAAATTTAAAATTATTATTATGGAATTTCCTTGGAAAAAAAAAAACAAAAAATACAGAGATTCTCTCAATTTCTGGGATGTGAACTGCTGGAAACCACGACTCCACAGTAAAACACGATGTGGAGGAAAAAATAAAAGGTATTTATACCAGTTTTACTCCTGATAAGCCAGTAACTGTAAAATGAAATCACATTACATAGAAAATGCAGGATTTTGATCTGAACTCACCGGATGGGAGAAGTTTGGATGCAGCTCAGAGATGGAGATGATGGACTGAGCAGACATGTTCTGTTTAGTCGAGGCTTTCGGTGTTTACATACTCTATAAAACTGTGAGAAACAGACAACATTAAATCAGAGACATTAAATTTTTTGATCCAATAAAGACAAAGAGTTAACTTTGTAATGTTAGCTTTACCTTTAGCTAACAAACCAACCTAAGCTAACATTAAACAATAAGCTACCTAACAAAGCTTTTTTTTAATATAAACCGGTCTGAAAGCATTAAAGCTGCTGAAGTGATGTTAACGCTTAGATATACCGGTGATTTTAACGTTATTTTTTGTATTTTTTTTTGTTTGTTTACCAGGCGAAGGTCCTTTCCCGCGGGTGCTGCCTTCAGGTGCTGTGGGAAATGTAAAGCATTCATCCGTAAAATTAAAAAAAAAAAAAAGAAAAAGTTTTTTCAAAAAATAGGATAATTATAACGGTTCTGTTCTTTTCATGCAGAGACAAAGAGAGACATTAAAAAATACATACAACCAAAATATTATGAAACAAACTGTCATGTGTCTTATTTTTTTATTATTTTCTATTCAATTCAAATTACTGGAGAATCGTTCCTAATCTACAGCCACCGTAAACAAACAGCGAAAGCATTTAAAGCATTGAAAACTTCACAAGAAAAGATAAGTGGAAAAACAGCTTAAACTTTTAAAGTTCTGTAAAAACTTCAGTGGTTCTTAAACTCAGTGGTGGGGCAAGGGTCCTTGGGGGCTAAAAGCAAGAAATTCATCGGGCCCCCAACCCATCCATGCAAACAGACAAAAACAATTTTTTTTGCACACAATTTGCACCTAGTGGGGGCCCCCTAAAAGCCGGGGCCCCAGGCAAATGCCTGGTTTGCCTGTTGGCATGCCCCGCCTCTGCTTAAACGTCTTAACAACTTAAC
This sequence comes from Salarias fasciatus, assembly GCF_902148845.1. Classification (NCBI taxonomy): domain Eukaryota; kingdom Metazoa; phylum Chordata; class Actinopteri; order Blenniiformes; family Blenniidae; genus Salarias; species Salarias fasciatus. The sequence goes on from NW_021941247.1 coordinate 48,041, forward strand.
AGAAGTCACACTTTTGGTAAAGAAAAAAATATTCATACAGTTTCCAGGTTTCAAGTTTTAAAAAAGAAGAAAGAAAGAAAGACGCTTTGCGGCTCCTGGAAAAATGTACAAAAATTACAATTTAAAGATCAATATGATCTTCCACTAATGTTTAAATTACAGAACATTTGAAGCTTTTGATAATGAGGTACTTTTTGAATAGAACACTCTCCATATCAGAATCTGCTGAGCTCTGCACCTCACAGGTCAGGTTGTAGATGAAGTCTTTGGAGACATGGCGGCAGTGGCAGTGGACGGACTGTCAGACAGAAGAAGAGTGAGCGGCGAGCATCAGGACCGATCAGGGCCGATCAGGGCCGATCAGGGCCTGGAGGAATGACTACAGGAGGCAGACAGAAGGCCTTCTTCAGTCAGACCCACAGCTGCGTGAGGAACCTGCTCAGTCCTGCTCAATCGGTTATATAGCTGCAGGTGTGTGTGTGAGGGGGTTTTAAAATTATAACAGACTAAATGATTGCCCATGCTAGTTTCTCTTTCATTGACAGTAAATAGTATATTTAAAATAAGTAACAATGTTTTCCAATGTGTTGTTTGAGCTTTTCCAATCTTCCTTTTAATGAAATCAACATTTTCAGCACATTCAGCGTGGCCAACATCAGTGCAGCTGAGCAAATGTTCTGTAAAAATGGAACAAAAGCAACGCAGCTGCTGTCATGCCTGGATACACTGACTGGCACACACACACACACACACACACGCACACTGTACATGTACACTGTATACGTCAGTGAACAGGACCTCAGCACCTGAGACTTTGATATTACCTCGATGATCCGGCGCAGCCATCACTCACAGCAGGGGATTTGTTCCCGGACAGCTCCGCCGAGATGAATGTGACAGTTTCCGGGTTTGTTTTGATAGCACAAAGCTGTGTTTGACACACGATGCTGTCTCATGCAGCTAAGCTCGAATCAAAAGGTGTAACAGTAAACCTTTATTGAGCTTCACACGACCATGTTCCTCTCCCATGGCGACTAATCCTCGCGGTCGGCCTCGTGGATCAGGTGTCTGATCCCGGTGACTAATGTTGATTTTCAGACAGTAATATTTCTGCTGATGTGATTTTAGAGCCAATGCATCACTAATCGCTCATATCAGGCTATACACAAACACATGAAAAAATAAAAAAAAAAATAGCAGGAGCGCCCATAGATGTGTTTTATAACACAGCATGGAGAGATGATTCCTCCGATCTGTAATCTGCTGTCAGTGTGTAGACGGGCTTTGTATAATACTGTATAATGTAAACCCGGAGTGATTAAATACGTTGAACATTATGCCGAGCAGACACATCGATCTGCTATTTACACAAGTAGCCAGCTATTCAAATGAAAGAAAATTTCAAATTCTAATTTCATTAGGTTTTTCTTGCCACAGTTTGTGAGTCCATTAATCACGGTGCCACTGTAAAGCATCATCAGATAAATCAAATAAAACTTACTTTTGGCTCAATGATTTATTCCTAATGAATTCATGGCTCCTGTTAAGCCGTCATCAATCACACTCTGACTCGATATTCAGCAATCTGAATAAATAATTTAAACGTGTGCATCATAACAGTCGGGCGAGGGCCGGCTTGTCACCGCTGAAAGAATGGCTTAATGCAGAGCCCAACAGGCTCTACTGTACCTGCAGGGAGTCTCACACACACACACACACACACACACACACACACACACACACACAGGCACTGGAGGAATTCTGCTTTGATTGGTTGGGCTCCCTGGAGGGCCTGCAGCCGTCAGACCTCTGCTTGATTATTAATTGACCACGCGCGTATGTGTGTGTGTGTGTGTGCCTTTCTGTTGATATGCTTTGCATATCAGTGTGTACAGTAGGTGTGTAAATCAATGCACTGCTAAACGTGGAGAACGACGGGTGGTTTTATAACAGAAATAAAATGCACTCGCATCACTTGACAGTCGTTTCATTTCAGCAAAAAAACAGAAACTCACCTTTAACTGACAAATTTCATTCAAAAACATGCATGTGAGGGTAAATTGTCCTGAGGAGTGTGTGTGTGTGTTTGCCCAGGGTGTATCCTGCCTTGAAATCCCAAAGCTACAAATTCACATTGTGTTTTCTAAGTTCACTTGGTGCGCTTTTATTTTGAAAAAGTTATTTATTTTCATCCAAATCTTATTTCTATAGTTTCAAATCTTTTGACTCTCAGATTTTGCGTTGGCAGTGTGGTGTGAAGGGAGAGGGTCATGGAGTAATGATGCACGGCGCTATCCTGCACTCATGCACCTGCAGCCCTGAAGTGCGACTCACAGGTTAAAGTTTAAGAAGTGTAAAAATTCTCCTTCCATGTTAAATTAAAGCATGTCGACAGGAGTCATTCAGACGCAGCCTCCACATTTTATTTTTTTACATTTTTCCCACTGAATCGCATTCCCCCAGCTGCGCCGCTGCAGCAGTCTGGCGGACCTCAGCGATGGCACCAGACAGGAGATTTATGGCTAAAGCGCACATCCTGCATAAAACCTGAGAACAGGGGGAGGAAGTGAAGGCACATGGCAACACAAAGACAACACAAAACCACGGCGGCTCCGTTGGGCTTCTGACCATTTGTAGTCAGGAAATGTTTATACGGTATCCAGATGGTATGCGACGTTCCTAAAACGGTCCAACGCGGGCTTTTACAGCGCTGTAATTTGCTGTGCATGAAGTGTGTGTACACAAAACTGCAGTATTTTGGTCGGTGCCGCTCACACGCAAGCGTGCTCGCATGCATATGGGAACACGCTTTGCAGAGACAATGCTGTTTTTGTTAAGAAACTTGGGCTGCGCCGCACCAACTCCTGAATGAGACGTTCTGTAAGGATCTAATGAAACCGATCCATATTATTTTATTGGATCCGACCATTAAAACGTATTGTACGGTGAGCCATGTGCTGGCATCGCCCGCACTATTACATCCAACTATAGCTTTTGCAGCTCTTGGCAGGAGTCTGCGCAGTCTTTATTGGCTTCCACAAGTGGAAGGCATCCAGACTACAAGTGTGTGTGTGTGTGTGTGTGTGTGTGTGTGTGTGTGTGTGTGTGTGATTTCCCTGCCACCTGTGCGACGGCTGCACCGCTGGGCCGCGATCGCAGCCGCCGACTCCAGCCGGGCGGCAACAATGCGCCCTGTCGAGGCTCGAGGAAAGAAATGGGCGGCGTGCACGAGAGAAAATCGTGCACGCCCGCATGAGGTCAGCTCCCGTCGTAATGAGGTAATGGGAGGAACACTGCGGCGTCTGTTGTGCTCCTGCCCTTACTTCCTTTTTCGATGTGCTGCTGGCGGATTTAGAGCCTCCTTGATGTGTGGATTAAACCTCATGACACACACGCTTGGAAACGTATCGCAAAAAAAAAATTAAAGTAAATGAGCGAGAAACACAAGGAGACACTTTCGGAATCGAAACATGTCTGAAATGAAACACCTACAGCTCCACACCTGCTGCGCAGGAGGGCCAGAGGATCATATTCTGGACGGAATCATGGATACTTGTTTATATAAAACAGGTACTCCGACCTCCAGGCAGGTCGGGCTTTTTTCCCATCATCCTGCGCTGCTGTCGCCCCGGCCCACATCTTCTCCACTGTTTCTCCAACATCTCTCAGCAACCGTGGCCGACCCCAGAACGGAGGATGATTTAGGAACTGGCTGAGCAAACATAATATCGGAAAGAAAAATAAGTGATTGTTTGAATTTACCTAGCCTAAGAGTGAGCTGGAAAACTCATCTAGTCCAAACTGTTCGTATGCTACCAGCCGAGGTCCAACACGTCCACTCAGTTTAAATTCAATCTGGGATTTACACAAGAAACTACACTTATAATGAAAAAAACTAATCATAAAACGTAAAGAGATTCTCTCTCGTTAAAGTTTAACGTAGTGTAATGTCATTTAATCAGTTCTTAACACTTGAATGTCACACTTAAAGTCCTAAGATTAGTTTTAATCACAGTTTTATTTGAATTTTGACCTTATTGTAGCACTACGTTAACCTGGAGTCATCCTGACTGTATTATGAACGAAAATCCCTCCAGTAGTTTATGCGGCTTTCCACTGGCAAATAGCTTTACTGGCTGAATAACAATCAGCAGATCGTTGCGATTTGAAGACAGTGAGCGTCTCCAATAAGCTGCAGATAGATCGATTGATTGTAAAGCCAGTCCAGCCAAGAGCAACAATCCAGGAGCGGATCGGATCGCCGCTGGCATCCATCGCCTGCGTTACCATACATCACTACTTCACCGTTCCGAATCTGGAAAAATTCACTTTTGCTGTGAGATATATGTGTATGAACGGCTCCAGAGTATTTCTTTACCCATCCTGGGTTAGGTCTTTGTTTTGTAACTGAGAGGGCGCAAGCTGCGTGATTTGCGGCGAGTGTGTCTTCGGTCTCGCCGGATTCAGAGTTTCTGTTCGCTACGGGACAGAAAGTTTCACCTGATATACTGCCACTGTCGATTTAATGCTTCCCAGAGTGATTTTCACCCATTCATCATCTTAACCACGGAAAGAGCCCGAGTTGTATTTCAGCTCCATCAAAGGCCGACCCGCTGTCTCCGTCCATCACACACGTCTTCCCAGCATCCACCGCTCCGGTCGCTCCCCTCTGACTGAAATATCTTCCTGCCGCTTTGACCTCGGCTGCCTTCATGCGCCATGTTTAAAAAAAAAAAAAAAGAATCTTTGAAGCGTTTGATGGCCGAAACACATTACTTCAATTATTCCTGAGTGATATATGAAGCAAAGTGTTCATTTCTTTTCCGCATGTGTTCCGCTGAACAATGAAGTCCTTCTATTCTGGAGTGTTTTCCCCCCCGAAAGATGTGGCAGAAAGCAGGACACAGCTTCATGCTACGTGACGAGGTAATGTCATTTTATGAGCTGATGGCTACGGGATCTCAGCGCTGATGTGATTAGGTGCCGAGTTTACAGCATGTGGCTCAGATGTTTTGCATGAAACACGGACTGTTTCTAAAAAGCACAATCATATCGTGAGAGTTTGCACAAATAGCGACATTAAGTCTGCAGGAACGCAAACTGTTTGGAATATTAAAGTCATTATGGGTTATTACTGGACTTGTAAGACTTTAATTTTCCAAAGAGATCTTTAGATGATTCATTTTGTGTGTGTTTTTTTTTTTTTCCTTAAGCAGAATAAACACGCTGGAATTTCTGTCCTTTAACGTGCCAGGGGTCGAAAGGCTCAGTGGAGATTCTTATTGATTGAAACAATTTGAGACAAACTATGAACATCGCCATAAACTGAGGGCTTCACAGGCTCCTCTGTCCTCGTGCTCCTGTAATGTGGCAGAGAGAGTCAGAAACTGGTTATCGTGACATTAATAATTCTGTGATAAAGCTGCTTTTTCTGTGAATTCTTCTTCTAAATCTGACCCATATTTTTGCTGCTTATTTTTCCCTTTGAGTGTATCCAGCTCTTCAAGCTCTCACGCATGTTTCTGGGATGCTGGGAGGAAATGCCGGGTTTTCCCAGAGAAAATCCATGCGTGAACACGGAGAACATGCAAAGCTTCAGGCAGAAAACCCCACTTCTGGAAACCAAAGCCTCTGAGGCGACGGCGCGAACGACTAGACCACCGTGAAACGAGGGTCTGCAGCCGATCTGACCAGCGGAAACACAAAAAAAAATGTGTGGAAGTGCATTTTTTTTTTTACTTTTAAAAGTGCATATCTGATATTTCATGACTACAAGTTAGATACACCAAACATAATGTCACTTTTTTCTTTTTGAAATACTGATTTTGAAGCATCTTAGAGGTGTTTTTGTTTAGTTTAGTTTTTTTTGCTCTTGATGCAGTTTTCACTTATTTGCAGCCAGAAGATAAGAGATAAGTTTTTAAAACATTTTTCTTACAGCTTCAGGGAGCTGAAGAGCCAGATGTGGGTCCAGAGCTGCAGGTTGCAAACCCCTGGCGTTTCCCCTTCTAACTTTTAACTTTCACAGTTAATCGTTACATTGATAAATTGATATTTGATCGTTGGTATCTCGGTGTGTAATGGTTATTTTTGCTCATTGTTTGTCGTCTCAGCTTCCCAAAAGATACATTAGAGGACCACAAATGCAGGAAACCTTTAATTATTCCACCCGTTAACAAGAGATCAATGTCACCTGGACTCTGTTTAAACTAAACAGGTATTTTATGCGTTACGCTTCTGTTTCTCAGAGGATTATCCAGATATCTACCAGACATGAAACAGAGGCTGCCTGTCCGATCGGTGTTTCTGAGTCACGGTGACATTCTCCACACCTGAAGGCGCTCCGGGACGAGGAGCTGGCAGCAGGGTGGCTGGTACGATGCCGGGGCGGAAATGGCTGTATTAACCGGCCCATCGCTGTGAGCGGTGGCACGCTGATCCCGTATCCTACTGGATGTCATTTAGGCCTCCTCCAAACCCAACTCCCGCCATCAGAGGGAAAAGTCTCCACCTCATCTGTCTCCCGGAGTCCTCGCTCTGCTCGGGATGGCAGTCACATCACATGTGGAAGACATCAGGCGGCTGCAGAGCGGCTCTTCACCGAGCTCTAATAACAGTGTGGCTGTATGGCTTTAATAAAAAGGAATGGAACGAATTATGGCCCCATCGTACTCAGGGCCATCATGTACTGCGGCGCATTAGGAGAGCCTCGGCGGCCGGTCCAGACCGGCGGAGGCGGGGAGGGGGCCGAGGCGGGCGGAGGCGGTGGAGGGACTCTGATCGGGCTGCTGGGGTGAAGAGCGAACAGTGAACACAGAGAGATGCGGGGCGAAGCGTCACTCGGGGTAACTGGCCATCGGCAGCAATCTGACAGAGTTTAGCTGGAGCCTTGATTAAAAACAAGGGGGAAGAACTGAGGCGCTCAGCAGAGGAATGATGGGAGAACAAGGAGTCTGTGAGAAAGCGAGAGCTGAGCTGCAGGAGTCTGAACATGGAGGTTCATTTTCCCTGTGAGGCTTTGGGATAAATAATTGATCCAGTTAATGAGGACAATAAGTGACTTTCTGGTTGCTTTTTTCATTTTTTTTTCTCTTTATATTGACAATGAAATATTCTAAAAATGTAAATAGTGTGAGCATGATGTCGTCCTTTTACTCAGGATGTGCAGCGAACAAAGTTTTATAGAAATGTTTTCGTACAACTTTCTAATGACTAATGTAAGTTCTGTAGTCTTCCCGTCTATATGTAGTGTGTTAGTGTGTGTGTTAAATCCAATAGCAACAGTGGGCTCGCTCGCACACAGCGAGATGATTCACCCTCCATGTTTCTAAGTGTGTGTTCCCGTCTGAGCTGTAATTGGAGGGTTGTCATGATTTGCAGCGCTCTGCTCTCCGTCTGTCTTTGAAAGGAAAATAATAATGAGCATAAATTCTCCACTGGGTGGATGGGCTGATCAGAAAGAAAAGAAAAAAAGCACAAACACAAAATGTCCATCAGATGAATTAATTCTTTGGTTTTGTGATTTGGTGCAGAGCACGGTGCAGTGGTTTGCACGGCCCCCTCACAGCGTGGATATCGTGGGTTCAAACCTGGTTTTCTTCTACGTGCACTCTGCCCATCCCCATGTGTGTAGGTGGGTTTTCTCTGCGCGCTCCAGTTTCCCACCACAGTCCAAAGACACATGTTTGAGGTTAATGAGTAACTCTGAGTTGCCTGTAGGTGTGAATTTGAGCAGTAAAGAGGCCGCCGCGCCGGGATCAGCCGTCCTTCTGGATAAGACGGAGGAACTGAAGACGTTTTCATTGTTACGTCATTTTCTATGAAACCTCAAGACCTTACATTAAAACAGGCCTGATGGGGAGGAGTGGAGCAGCTGGTGAGAACAGAGGCGGGAGGCTTCACTTCCTGGGTGGGCAGCCCTCGTCCTAACCCTCGCCCCCGTATGCGGCGACATGTCCGTCCTCAGATCAGCTGCCGGCGCGGGAGGTGACAGGTTGGTTCAGACCTCCAGCACGCAGGGAATCCTAATGGCTCCATCAGGACGAGTGCACACTCCGGAGTGTTGTTTATCTCCAGATCTGACCCACACACCACTGCTGCAGCCCGGGAGGCCCGGGTGACGGCTGTGTGGGCCTGCAGGTTATTCCAGTGTTTTGGATTCAAACACTCAACTTTGCCTGATTTGCTTCCTTTACTGCTTCTTTTTTGGGACATTAATTTTGACCTCTTAGTCGTTTTCCCCTTCGCCGTCAGTGACGCTATTCTTCGGACCACCAGAGTCGGACCTCTGGTATTCCACTCTGGCCTTGGGTTACCTCCGCTGCATGCGGGCGTCGCTCCATCTAAATGGATTTCTCGCTGCTCATCCATCCGATCCGCTCAACACAAGTATCGACGCATACTAATCCGATGATATACAGTGTGAAGCGAGAGTGGCTTCGGACTGCCGTGTTTAAAACAACCAAATAAGATCTCATATGTGTGAGTAAACGCGGAGCCCTTCTTGAGTAAATACCAGATATTAACAGCATCGTCGCCGTGTAATTGATTTCCGTTCCCATCAGCGTCTGGATAATAAACCCCGAGAGCTGCGCTCTGGAGAGCGGCTGATGCAAATGCAAAGGCATGTCACGGCGGCCAGAGATACATTTGTGCTGCGAAAAGATATATTAACTCATTCGTGCATGCATGCATGGGCGGCTGTGGAGAAACCGCGCACACACTGACGCACACACACACACATAAAACCACAAACATCCGCTCGCAACATCCTCGTAATTGAAGGTTCATCAATATCATATTACCTGTTCCTCTGGCTGCCTATTGATCAGGTGTTCATGCGCTGGTCATGCGCTGGTTACGATGCGCTCTATTACCTGTGTGTTAGCGTCGGCCGCTCAGAGCGGAGTGTGTGCACCGCGGCCAGGTCCGGGTGCATGCTGGGAGGGTGGGGGTGGGGAGGATTACGGCTTCCCCACTGATCTCTGCGACGGCGACGTGGCTCGGTCTCAGACGGACACTTGGCAGCATATGGGACACATTATGTTGGCCTGAATTAGACGTGTGGGTTAGAACTCTTTCTTTTTCCTTTAATAGCACGGATTACTTAAGTCTGGTTGTAAAAGTGGTGGTTTTGAATTTAAGGTGAGATAAAATTTTATTCGTTAGCCCAGTGGTCCTCGAGGGTTTCATTCTTAAAGCCTCCAATCAGATCGGCTCTCTAAAAGACTGTGGACAACCTCACGAACCCGCGACCGCTAGCATGCAAGAGCAGGAGCCTTCAAAATAAGAGCCTCAGTCACTGTCCAAGTCTGCTTTTTTTGTTTTTACATGTACAAGCTTCCCTTTGCGACCCTTGTTTGGTGTCTCAGTCACATTGCTGATGGTTGCACTTCACCAGTGTAAGTGTCCAGCTAGAGAGAGGCCTCATAGATACATAACATTACCATGCACGATTATTTTTCAGATAGATTTATGTTTCGTCGGCTCTCCTGAACCACTGCGATGTCTGTGTTTCTGCCTCAGACTGACATATGTGGGGCAATCGCAATAAATGGTCAGAAAACAAGTCAATATTTTACAGTAGCCGAGGTGTAATTGTGAGTATATCGTCGGAGCAGTGAAACATTTTCACCGCCGGGTTCGGCGCTGAGCGATAGCCACATCTGTTTGTAGTTACAGACGGAGATTTTTTACGCTCCAAGTTTGAGCGGGGAAGAGAAAAGACGGAAAATGTGTGTGGCCTGCCGTTTCTATTTTTCTTGGGACCTCTTGTCTCATTTCTCTCACCGGTGCTGAAGGCCGGACCTGGCTGCTGGACGCCGTCCTTCTTTTTTCATCCCGCTCGGCCTCATCTCATGCCTTTGCACCGACTCTTATGTTGTTTTTCCTCTCCGTCGCCATTTAAACCGTCTATCCCGTCTGAATCGGCGTCTCTCTGCCATGCTCTCCTCTCCGGTGTGTGACACGCTTCTTATTGAACGCCGTCTGTAAATCTCTGCCCTCCTGGCAGCCTCCGAGTAAAGCGCTCTGATATTAAACGACGGGACTCGGGGAGGCGAGCCGGTCCTCCGCCGGGCCCTGGAGCGATGAGACGCGATATTGTTTCTCTCTCTGCCTCCGTAGGTGGAATTAACTGTATCCTGGCTCCCGACAGCAAACACAGAAAACACACAGCCTCTGATTTGTTTGGGTAATCAGAGCAGATATTAAGGCCTGACGATGCCGGCAGATAATATTTACTCATACTGAGCTGCTGTGAGAACTCGTAACATGTGGAGAAGAGAGTTATTTTCCTCGGAGGGTTCATGAAGTATCCTTTCTCTCTGCTCTGTGAGCTGATCGCAGCGACCCCGCCCTGATGTGTGTTCACCTGTGTGTGTGTTTGTGTGTGTGTCCCTCCTTTGTGTATACAGCCCTGTCTTGTGACTTAATCTGAGCCAGTTCGACTCGTTCCTTGAATTAAAGCATGCCAGTGTTTACTTTGATATTGTTACTTCGTGTTTTTGAACTTTTGCCTGTTAATCCATTCGGCTCGCTCCTTTATGTACTTTGTTTTCAGGACAATAACGATCGAACTGTGGGATCTTTTGCCTTGAGTTTGCTCGTGGACTCCTGACCAGATGTAAGTTTATGAATTATAAAACACAGAGTCAAGCCTTCAAACATTTAATTAACCTCTGGTTGCTTTATTCTGGGGTCACTGAGATCATGTTTTGTTTAAAGTCTGTTTTTGGTTCATCTCCTGAAAGTCTGCGATTACCACAAGCTTAGTTGATTTTCATCTTTTGTTCTATTCTATCCCATAAAAACCTCTCACAAATACAGGACTTTTTCAGTATTTGTTAAAAGAAGCGACTTCAAACAAAGGACTAAGTAAGACTAATGAGACTATCTGGTTATAACTGAGAAGCCAGCCTTGTGTTTGTGTTTTCCTTCATTCTAAATCAAACTTTCCAGCAGCTTAATATCCATCCATCATTCTCTTGAAGCCGCACAAAGACAAAAAGACGATAAGAACTGTGTGAAAAATGAAATGACTTGCTAAAAGCTTAGCAGGCTGACGCTGTGGGACTGTGGTGGGATGCCAGGTGATTTTTTTTTTCTTCTGTCTCTCATGTGTAGTTGGGTTTTCAAAAATCATGAAAGAGGGGCCCAGCCTAAGAGCGCTGACTAAATGGATTAGGGAGAAAATATGAGGTTGAGCCACTAACAGGCGGAGCAGGGCAGATCCTGCATGCAGCGCTCCTTATTTGCACGAGCTTTCACTTTAGATTTCAGGGGCATGTAAGGTACTGGCGGACAGACGGTCCCTGTTTGTGTGCAGCGAGTTTAGCCGAAGCAAGAGAAACCCTGACATTTTAAACACCGGACCATAAGATATGAGCAGGTTTTATGTTTACGATGCGATAAAACTTGAAAACCGTCAGATTATTGGGGGGTTTTTTTCCACTTGAGAACTCAACTACAAAAAGTACGGACTGCGTTTGTTCTCTTCCTCACACTAACACCAGTGTAGAAGAGTTAAAATGATCGAGGAATAAATGGATCACACTCCAGAGCTGAGGTAAAGGAGGTCCTCGGCGGCCATGTTGGTTCTCCTGAAACATCGACATGTGGCTGACAGAGGCCCATCTGAGATTCAGATTAGGTCTGTAAACACCCATTTCTCCAACTTGTTATGAATTTTTGTGATTCATACTGACATGAAGACATTTTTAGTATTTTAACTGATTTCGACCCACTTTGTGCTGTTTGAACACATCATAATCATTGCACTAACAAGAATAACGGTTTGAACTGAACTGATTTGTTTTTATGAACATGGTGAATGAAATAAACTAACTTTCTCATAGTTACATTGTTGATATAATATCAAAACTGATAAAAACATTTGCTGAAAACTAAACTCCTAAGAATATTATTTTGTAAATCATGTTGTGGATATTTTAAACACAATAGATCATTTTCTCAGTAAAGAAGACATCGCAAATCATTATTCTTATTCTTTAAATTACTATATACTATACTATATTAGTTTGGCTTCACTTTTGAATTTCATATTTGCCTTGAAAACTCCTCTTCTTTGAAACAAATAAAAAAACGCATCCAAAAGTGTAATGAATGGATACATAAAGTTAAATGCAAAAGTCTGTATGACAGGAGCTGTGTTGTTGTGTTGTGTGGCTGGTTTGTCCATTAGGCAATACACACAGACGCTAACACGGCCTCCAGGGGGCGCCATGGAAAGGTTAACCTTAAACACTTTAGCAAAAGTGTCAAGATTTCTGAGGGTGGGATGGAATAAAAACGGTGATGGTTTTGTCGCCATATGGCCGTGTGTTTCTGCTGTCGCTCCCCTCGTCGTCCCTGGAGCCGCTGAAAGACGATCGGGTCCCTGAAGACGCGAGCGAGAGGAAACTCCATCTGATCCAGAAGAGAGACTCCAGTGTACAAGAGGAGACCTGACTCCCCAGACATCTGCTCTGTGGAGCGGCGTCTCATTTGGCTTTTTTGGTGCAGAGGGAAAAAACAAAGGATGGGAGGGAAGCATAGCATTAGGCCCGGGAATGAGAGGTCTCTATCTGTGTGTGTGTGAGTGTGTGTGAGTGTGTGTGTGTATAGTTCTGCCAAAAGCCTGGGACTGATTCATACATCCAATTTGCTACTTCATGTTACTGACAGAAAAACAGCATTATAGGAGCTCAGCATTTCCATTTGATGTTCAAGGATGTGCAGGAAAAAAAAAAAAAAAAAGAGACTCAGAGGTTTCAGCAGCCGGCGCTAAATGTTTGACTGAATTTTGACCTGTCAGAGTGCCGACTGGAGGAGAGAAAAACAAAACAAACACACCCGGTGAAGTAAACTTCTCGTTTGTGTGAGTTCAGGCTGCAGGATCCAGGAACAGCTGTGTAATAGCAGGCCGTTCACACACACTTACACACCGAGCCAGCAGGCTCATGAACACTAACTCTAGGAAAGTGAAGCGAAGTGGAGCCGGGGACGTCTGCTCAGGCTCAGCTCTCATATCGGTTTGGCTTGTATGACCATATAAAGACATTTAAAGTGTAGCCGAACTCAATAAAACATTCCCCATTTAGTTAATTTGAGGTATTGTAGTTTACTTTGGAGGCTTATTTAACTTTACATACACAATTAGAACATTCTTATATTTTCTCTGTTATTATAATATAATATAATATAATATAATATAATATAATATAATATAATATAATATAATATAATATAATGAGATGTGGTGAATTATTGACATAATCTATCGGTGAAATCCGATTCAGCATTTCAAAAAGTACATCAGAATCAAAATCCTCAGTAAAGTAACTCGCCTGTCTCTCAGAATTTGCCTGTTCTAGCAGCTTGTCACTCCCTCCCGGTGTCAAAGGTCACTCACAGATACCCGCCGTGGGGTCGGCTTCATTAGGAGTTAATGATCCTCCCCGAGGGCAACTTGTCAGTTTTGTTTTCTGGCTTCTCTTTGCTTTATTTATTTTTTTTCAAAACATGAGAAAATCTGTCCTCCAAACCGCCTCACGCAGTTCATCTTTTATAGTTTCTATCATTTCCTTCCTTCCTCCCGCACACACTGATTAACCAGACCGCCCGGACCGTCCGGGATCTGAGGCGGCGGCGGGCCGGGCGGGAGCCGCGGCCCCGCTGAACATATGGCGGGATCGATGCAAGGGTCCATTCATTAGACTAACTGTCATCAGGAGGCCGTTCAAATGGAACACGGCGTTTAGGAGCGTGTAACACAGGAACTCTGGATTTATTCCCGCCGACCTGTCATTAGCGTATGGTCCGCGTCGGCGTTCCTCCCCTTGATCTGCTAATTAGAGAGGAAACACGGGTGCAAATGTTCTCTGCTGCAGGAATGCAGCTTTGGGAGCCAAAAGCCGAGGTTCCTGCTGCTGATTTGAGGGCTGCTCATCAGAGCCTCATATTAAACCAATCACGGGCTGTATGATTTGGCTTCGATTCAGGCAGTTGTGTTGAACAGACAGCAGAGGGAAACTTCTGATAGACGGAGCAGATCTCAAACCATGTGGCACAGAACATCCAGCTTTTCCCAAGAAAATGTGTGTGTTTGGAGACGTGTCTTGGTGCGCAGGGCTGTAAAGTCGAGGCGTCACTCTTTAGGCATGTCGGGCCGACAGCAGACTCTCTCTTGCCCTTGCACTCTCACGCTTTGAGGTCAAAGGGCAACAGACGACTCTTCTATCAAATGACCGGCAGGACATACACACACCCGCTAAGAAATCACCCCGGCAGGCAGTTTTCTCATTAAACCCATTCCCTTTTTCACTTATCACCGAGCGCAGACACAATCTGGGGAAGGATCGTACATAATAATGTCACGGTGAAGGTTTCTGCCTGAGCTGTAATAACCAATTTAGCTCAATCATTCAGAGTAAATGAGTCCATTACGGGAAGACGGTTACAGATTAATCACTTTCTGCTCATCAGTTTGAGAATAAACCTGCCTGTGCAAGGGGTCGGGTTACCACACGTGACCCTGGCAGGATGCACTTTGACCTCTGACCTGTGGATGGGCCGGAGAGACGAGCCTGACCTCCTCAGGAAAGCAGTGACCAGTTGCTCAAGTCAAATCAGGAGAGAGGAGAGACGTTGTTCGGGCAATCTGAGGGGAATGTGGTGTGTGTGTGTGTGTGTGTGTGTGTGTGTGTGTGTGTGTGTGTGTGTGCGTGTTGTTCAGTGGAAATAGAAGAGGCTTGTCTTTAGCTTTAGGGACTTTTTTTTTAAGAGAAGTTTGAGGACTTGGTCGTAAACAAGGTGGTTTACCAACGTTTCACAGAAAACAGCCATCCCTTTACTTCACTCATGTTTCATCAAAATGTATATAAAATTGATATGTGTAAAGCCTTACATCCCGTTTACACAACGTTTCCAATGAAAAGGCATCGTTTGTTCATTTTTGCTTCAGAAAACTTTCGCATTTACGCAGCAACATTTTGAAAACAATGTAGTTTCCATGTTGGGCCACTAGTGGGCGGTGTTTGCTGTTTTGTAATGAAACCACAGACACATCCACAAAATCCTTAAATAACAGACTCTCTCCTGAAAATTCATCTCCGGAGAGTTGAAGCTTTCCGTGATTCAGTCCTTCTTTCTTCCAGAATGTGACGCAGCCTTTTCTCGCTTGTGGAAAAACCTCCATCGCTATAAATAACGACCGTCTCATTTTTCTCTTGCGGCAAATTGAAAGGTACCTGTTCGCATTGACAGCCTAATTTAGAGATAGCATTTCACATAATAAACATGTCTTCGGGCTGTGGGAGGAAACTAGAGCACCGAGAGGAAAGCCACACATCCACGGGGGGAACGACCCCCAACCCAGAGCCGAACCGGGGAGCGCATCGCTGTGCGGCGAGACGGCTAACCACTACACCGACATGACGACCCAACGAAAACATACCAGACACAATAGATTTCAAAACGGATGGTGAAATTTAACCACATGTGGAAAGATTTGGGTGAACTTTGACCTCCACTGAGTATTGCAGCAAGCTCTGAGGCGGCCTGGAGGACGGTGCTCCTCCGTAACCCGTCCCCCTTTGTTCCCGGATCGATCCCTGCCGTGCCCCGTTTGCAGCCTGGCAGCCTGGCAATCCGCCCTCAAAGAGCGATCCCCCCCCCCCCCCCCCCCCCCCGCCTGAGTGGGACCACTTGACCTCCGCATTAAGGGTCACCAATCGCTTTCACCGAGGGTGTAAAGACCCGGAGGGGAAACAGCGGCCCATCCGTCCCGATATCCGGGTCCGTCCTAATCCGTGAGTGTTTGGATCCTGAGCGCTCTGGACCTTTGACAGGAGGCGGCATTGTGCGAGACAGAGAGAAATGTATCAGGACTGGAGCCAGGCCCCTTTCTGGATAAAGGCCGGCTCTGCAGACCTGCAGCTGAACCATCTTGTTTGCATATCAATGCCTTCGGGCCTGAATAACTTCAGTCGGCTGATGAATGAGAGATTTGCCGCTATCTCAGGTCTCAGGCCTCTCCGGCGCAGAGGCAGACATAAAGGGAACTTTTCAGCAGAGGGAAACTCGACGACATAGCCGGCTGGGCTCCTTTACACCCTCCTCACCCGTGAATGGGGTTGTGTGACTTGAAGATATTCTATCACTGGAATGTGTGCAGGGTGGGAAACGGACACCACCCACCTGGCGAGCGGTTACTGAAAAGCAAGAGTGAGGAAAAAATAACTGAGGTGACCGATCAGCGCCTGACGCTCACGCACCTGCCTGTTTAGACTTTGTGTGAAAATACAAAAAAGACACTTCACAGCAAAAGTATCCAAGCAAGGACTTCACATCGTCACTGTTTATAGCATATTGCTCTCCGTGTGCATGTGTGTGTGGAAAACTAGACTGAAGTTATGTCCCAATAAGCGATACGAGCTCAGATTAAATAACATAAACAAGCGCACAATAAGAAAATGAATTAACGCCGCCAGAGGCTTCGTTCTTTGGAGCTCAGAACAGATTAAAGTCATAACCCCCCCCCCCACCTCGCTGTATTTGTGTTTAGGTCCTGTATCGATCAGAGGAGCATGGAAGATAGATCAGGTGTTAAATAATATTTTACAAATGTATGATAGCGACCCGTGCTCGACCCCAAAGTTAAATCACGGTGACAGTGGAACATGGTACCTATAAGCACACATCCCCGCCGCCTATAAACTAAATAGGCAGGTATTGATCTGAGCCATCTCCCTTCAGTGGAGGTCCCCGAGGTTGAGAATGCAATATTAATGGATTGGGGGAAGCTGTTGCCGGCCTCTGTGTGTGTGTGTGTGTGTGTGTGTGCGCACGAGTGTGAGAGCATGCGTCCAGGCTCATAGCTCATGCAGAGCGACTCCATTAACCAGCGCGGCCGTGGCGGTCAGCAGTTTATGGCGAGCAGGCCCACAGGTCAAGGGGGAGCCGAGAGGTCAAAGATTGCCGTCCCCAGAAGGACTCCAATCAGCCCGCTGAATTGATTGCTTACACATCAGAAAGGCCACTGTCCTGCGCTCGCCTCAGATATAGGCCTGGATTCCTGCAGCCTCTTGACCTCTGCGAGCCACGGCCGACTCTGCTCCGCCGCTCGGAGCACTTCGACTGGAAAGCATTTGAAGAATAAGTGAGCGATCATAGAGTGGGTTCAAGTCCTGATCTAACTTGATGTGTTTAACGTGAGATACGTCAGTACAGCAGCGGAAACCTCCAAGCGCTGGCAGGTGGGATTCTGGGTTAGCCATGGAAACACTACACTTTGTTTTCAGCTTTTTTTTCTTCAAAGCTAATCAGCGTTAGCCGCAACTGTTGATGAAAACGGCCGAGCAAACTCCCAGAAGGAGAAACCTCCAATGAGAAATCCTACCCACATCTGTCACAACAGCGATAGTTACATGTTGTGCACGCCGCTCCATTAGTGTGTTTACACTTTGTGTCATATCGCTGAAGTCAAAAAAGAACACAGAACGAGCCGCGGCAGCGGCGGCAAGCTAGCAACCCGGGATTTCTATTCTTGTAACTGAGGTCCAGCGGCTTTACCGAGTAAAATAAAGAGTTGTATTTTCCCTCCGGTGCGTCTGAGGGGAAATCTAATTCTACTGCACACAGTTTCATGCTCATATGCTGAGTTCCCTTCGGAGAAGGGAACATCACCGACTCGTTCCCTGTGGCACCATCCAACGAAGGTGATGCACTCCAAATTTTAATGCTCATCTTCAGAACTATTCTCAAACTTTGGAAATGTCTCTGAAGCGGTGTCAGAGAAAAACGATAACCAAAATTTGGGCATTTGTACAATAAAATCTCATATTAAGTAATTATTTTCAAAACTATCTCTCCTCGCTTTTACAGCTATGATAAAAACAGTAAAAATTCCAAACTTTCGTTGCATTTTGGGCGTCTGTTTACATGACTACGGTGCTCAGCAGCACTCAAAAAGCAACCTGCATCCACTGGAGGCCCTACATGAAAACTCCTGTACATTGTTTTCCGTGTTTCTGCTTTTTCCTTGTTAAAATCGACATCATTTTCAAAACGTTTCGAAATTTTTCAGATGAAAACACTTGAAGTGTTTTCATCCAAACAGGGTTTTAGTCATCGACTGAAGAATCGCTGCAGTGACTGATTATGTTTTCTTTTATAAGCATCTCATGTCTGGTTGATCTTTTCCAGGAAAGAAAAAAAAAAAAAAAAAAAACAACCCTCATCTGTTGAACATCTGTATGTTGTGTTCCTGGCAGCGGGGATGTGGTTTTGTTTGAAAAGACAGGGAGATAAATCGAACGCTGCACAAGGAAGGAAGATCCCAGAAACCAAGTTTGAGAATAAAAGATTTAGTCAGAATTCCCAGTAGAATTTCAAATACAAAAGTCTCGGGAAAAAAAAACATCTCGACACCAGTTTGTCATCTTATAAATTAGACTTTCAGAGCTGTACAGTTGCATGTAAGTGGTATTTGTGGAGACTGAAGTGAAACAATCACAGAGTGACAGGAGTATAGTCCTTTGAAGACCCGTAAATATGGAAGCATTGCAATGAAGACATAAATAACAGCACATTTACAGCTTGTCATTGACTAAGTTTTGCATCTCTGATCTTTCCTTTTTTTGCATCAGTTTCAGGAATCCCATCATTGCTTTTTCTCTAACTGTTAATGAAATCAGTCTACAAAGAAAGCAGTAAAACTCATCCAGCATAAACATCTCATTTCATTTACCCAGAGCTTATTTGTCATTTGGTTTTATTGTAGATTTGTCTGCCTGTCAAGGCTCGTTTCCCTCCTTTCCTTTCGATTTGGCCGTGGGTGACACCGCTGTGCGGCGCCGGCCTGTTTCTGGGGCTTTTCTCGATGTGAACGGTGTGCTGTTAAGTGTCTCGGACAGCAAAGAGGTCCGAACATACATCCAAGTTCCAGCTTTTAAGCAAATAAGCAGTAAACCCCTGGGTTTGGCTTGTGCTTGTCTCAATGCAGCGGCAGGTAACCAGCGGCTCTCGCAAGCTTTGGTTTAGTTTTCCTTGCAGCAAAAGTGGCTCAAAATTTAAAGCTCTCACAAAATTGCGGCCCCCGCTGACTTTGGGGAAGGTGGGTGTGTGTGTGTGTTGGCGTTCGTCATGACAGCTTAGGAAATCAAAGAAAGGGGGTTTTTTGCACTCGAGAAGCTTTGGTGACACAATAAAACACAGAATATCCCTGTTTGGGTTTGGTTCTTGGTCAAAAAGAGACTCACTGACAGTTTCTAAGAGCTTTGGTGAGCAGTGATTCAGTCCCATCCGAAGTTGTGGCCGGTCATTTGGTAGAACTTGAGGTTGAAGGGTCTGTAGAAGTCTCTGAGCCTGAGCAGCACCTCGGCGGGGATCTGGGGATGGGGCCGGCCCTTGGACTTCCCCAGGCAGCGCGGCCTGCTGCTGCCCTCGGGCTTCTTCAGGCAGGGGAACCCTTTGGTCTGGTTGAAGTAGAAGTGCTTGTCCGTGACCACGCGCTTGAGCCCGAGGAAGTCCTGGACCCGGCCCATCTCCCCCGCCGGGTCGGACACCAGGCGCTCCCCGCTGACGAACAGGAAGCGCGAGGGCGGGAAGAAGCGCAGCCAGTTCTCCAGGTGCTTGGCGTAGATGCCGATGCGCACCGCGCTCCAGGACGTGTCGATGAGGCCCGTGGTGGCGTTGCGGAACGCCAGGCTCCGGAAGGACGGCAGCCCCGGCGACTTGGACAGGGTCTGCGTGTAGTCGGAGACGGCCCGCGTCACGGGGTCCCGCACCACCACGATCAGCTTGGTGTGGCGGCTCATGGAGAAGACGCGGCGCGGCGCTTCCTTTGTGATGAAGTAGCTCGGCGTCTTCTCCATGGTAATCTGGCCCTCCAGCGTGCGAGGCATCAGGTTCCTGAACAACACCAGAAAAACAGGAGAAACTATTGATAAAATCGTCCTCCGGTAGAAAATACTGAAACATGTGCTCTATATTACACAAATATCTTCTATATTAGAGAAAAAAAAAAAGACAAATCCCTCTTAATCCCAGCACATTCCTCCAGTGATGCCTTGCTTGCCTTGAAGGCTTTTTGATTTCGCGTCGTAATTAGAAAACTAAATCTGTGATTAGAGGGAGATAAACATGACATTAGCTGCTGGCATTGATGGAGTGACCATGACTGGGAAAGAATCCGCGAGCGGCTACTGTCGGAAAGCCACACGGACACAATAACCTCAGAAAAGTCATTTCCTCTCATCCTCTGCCTCCTCCTCAACAATCTGATGCCCGCTGCTCCGGCGGCGTCCCGCCGGACTCAGATAATCGTCACACTGCCGGCCTGATCACAGTCTGGGATTTCTGTCACTGCGACCATGCAAGAACCTGTCCAGAAGGAAAAACTCATTCTTGTTATATAATATAAACAACCCATTTACATAGCGTTTTGAAAAAGTTGTGTTTTCAGTGACTTCCAGCACCGTTGTCGTGTAAACGGACCCCCGAAATGCAACAAAAACTTTGCGACTTCACTTGAAAACGCTGTCAGCTGTTATAAAACATGCTGAATTACTCATTTCTAACTTCCGGTCTGTGAATTTACAACGCTTCGCCGAGTGCTTGACAATGTATAATACTCATATTTACAACTCAATCTGTTGTTGTTAACAAAAAGAGCGTTTCCAAGATCTACGAGCATCATAAATCCTAAAACAAATGACTCCACTGCAGACCTGACGTATACCGACATGTCGCTCTGCATGGTCAATACTGCAAACCCGTTCTGTTCTGTCGTCTAACTGGAGATGTCAGAACACAGCCACGGATATAAATGTTTTGACAAGATAGATTTACAGTCTGGATGTTTGTGCTTTCAGTCGTAATGAATGTAGGTACTCAGAGTTTATGGCTTTAGAAACACGAAACTAAACACACAGAAGCTGATCTGCTAACCGAACACCAAGAGATGTATTTCCAAATAATGTGACAGATAAACTTCCATATTGCCATTTCTGACTCTGCATTACATAAACATCCTTCTTAACCATGTAGATTATTTAGTGAAAACCGTTATAGGTCCACGCCCATCATGCACAAACACACAGAGGTGAAAAAATGTAAAA
The DNA here is from genome assembly GCF_902148845.1 of Salarias fasciatus. Taxonomy (NCBI): domain Eukaryota; kingdom Metazoa; phylum Chordata; class Actinopteri; order Blenniiformes; family Blenniidae; genus Salarias; species Salarias fasciatus. Next base: position 69,160 of record NW_021941247.1, read on the forward strand.
AATAATAACGATCCAAGTGAACATTAGCTAAAAATGGCCCTTTAATTAACTGACTGTTCTGATTGCAGAAGTGCAGCAGCAGTAAATACCTTCCTGAAGCATACGATAGCGAGGCGGACCATGTGTTCTGGCTCCGTCCCGGTTGTTGCCGTTGGCTCGCTGTTTGTTTTTACCATCAGCGTTCGAGGTTTTCTCGGCACACTTCGGCTTTCGGGCTGGACTGAGCTGCTCTCTTCCTCCTGATCTTCACCCCTACTTAGATGACTCAGACACTGAGACCACGTTGTGCCGTACCGCCGAGAGTCCAGCCGCCCCGGAGCAGAAGCCGGCGTTTGACTGAGAGTCCTGATCGAGCGCCAGAGCAGACTGTATATAAATTGAGGGAAATGGGAGGGAAAGGAAAACCTATTTGTCTCGTGTCGTTTACTTCCTTCAAATGCTACCGTAACGCTGAAATGGAATCTAATAACCTCCGTCGTGAAAAAAACATTCTGCCAATTTTCCTCTCCTGTAAAAACAACAGAGAAACACTCCGCTGAAGGTTTGAAGCGCAGATCCAAATCACAGGCTTAGTTTGCTTTATAGACATCCGAGCAGTGAAAAATGCCAGTGTTGCAACTGTGAAGGATCCCTCCGCTAATTTCCATGCTTCCCCGCTCTCCCCGGCGGGCGTGCGGTGGCGGTCGGGCCGGAGTCTTCGTGGTTGGTCTGTAAGTGAAGGGCTTACGGGGCTTCTAGCGTGCGGCCGTGGAGCTGACTCCGTTTTTTCTCTCGAACTCGTCCAACAAACACACGGCTCCTCGTCCGGCGTGTCTCCTGGCACCGGGTCACCGAGGGCTGCACCGAACACACAACGCGCGGCGCTCATGAGAAGATCTCTGCAGGGCCGTGGCACAACACAAACACTGCGAATACCAAGTCAAGAAAAACAATTGTCCCTGTGGTTTCGAGCTTGCGATTGCTATTTGGTAGAAAACATCCTACAAGGTTTCGGATGATGTGGGTGGGATTCTAGATTTTTATGGCTCCGGCTCGCAGAAAGAAAATAAACCAAGTGTCTCCTTTGATCCTTGGAAAGTTAGACGGCTCGACGCCGGAGCGCCGAACGTCGCCTCGGTGCGTCGACGGTTCGTCTGGTGAGCCGCCTCGTCTTCAGACGTTTCCCAGACCGACTCTTGAAACCCGCTGGAGAACATCCGAGGGCAATTAAAGGGGAGTTCTTCCAGGGGGGGAAAAGGGAGAGTTGCATCCTTTAATTAGCATATTTTTGACTGCAATCTGCCACAGACCCTTAACGCATTACTATCACTGGCTTTCCCGGCTGTCCGAGCGCAGGAGAAGATCTGGGAGGAGGAGAAGTTTAAGAGGTGAGGTAAGAGCAGATGGAGGGAAGTAAACAGCAGCGCCGCTGTCCTCCACAAACATGAGTCACTCTCCGGTAGCGTCTGATCGCCGGTTGACTCTGGGAGATTTGTTTCTCTGTGTGTGTGTGTGTGAGAAACCTTCCGACCCGATGTTTGCTTTCATCACACCTTCACCGTCAGCATCTGGAACCTGGAATCTCGCTTCGGTTCAGAAGCACACAGATGTGCGTTTATCTGCATGCAAATGTGTTTCGGGCGCCGTTGTGTGTGTGTGTGTGTGTGTGTGTGTGTGTGTGTGTGTGTGTGTGTGTGTGTGTGTGGGTGGGCCGAGGTTTATTAGAGCCCGCTAAGAGCTCTGCAGGCTTCTGTTTACCACTGGAATACGAGGGCGGCGAGCGCCGACCTCCGCGGCGAGAGAGAGAGAGAGGGAAGCAAGGGGCTTTTCATGTGGCGGTAGAACGCAGAGATTACCTAAACTGTTCTTTCCATCGCCTGAGTCAAAACCAGAACCTGAATCTGAGGTTTTTACTGCATAAAAGGTGATAATTCCACAAAAATGCCCGAGTTTTTTCCATGGGACCAGGACACAGAATTTGCGGAATGGAGCTAAAAGCGGAGCCAAGCCGCACTCTGCACTCTAGCTTGGTAAAATCTGGGTTTGCCAATCCTCTCATTTCTTTTTTGTTGCTCAGAGACAGCAGCCGAAAGTTAAAGTCTGCAGCGAGTGGCGGGACAGAAATCTTAAATTAATTTGTTCGTACTTCGTAAGTAAGCGTACCTCGAGACTTCCAGAAGACGCAGAGACACGGAGCAACTGCAGGGAAACGTGAAATAACCACAAAGAGAGACAAGATACACACAGAAATAGAACAAAGAGACACAAAACAGCTGCAAAGAGAAGCAAACTGACCACAGAGAGATTGAAAACAACTACACACACACACACACACACACACACACACACACACACTATAAAAGGGATGTAAGTCAAATACAGAGAGAGAAAAACAAGAGACAGAGCAGAAAATATATGACTGAACTCCAATAGTGGAATAAATACTGAGACAAAACAACAGCAGGTCGTACGATGGTGCAGTGTGAAGCACTGTCGCCTCACTGTGTTTGCATGTTCTTCCTATTAGCCAAATTTCCACGTACAGCCGAAACAAACAGCAGCTGTAAAAACCAGAGATGCACCAAAACCCAGTGGGTTTCATTTCACAGTCTGACTGAAAACAAACAGGATTTTATTCTTCTTTTGCTACTTTTCTGTCACTTTGTGAAAATGATGTTATTATCACGTCACCATGAAGAGAAAGTCTGCAACAGACCAGAGCTACAGGTGTCAAATAATAATAATAAACTCCATTATTCAGTGTCAACACGTTTTACATGATTCATCACACACGTCCGTGGTGACGGCGGCCAGAAGGCATCGCTGTATAAACACCGTCATGTTACGCAATGATCACAATGAGCAGACAACAATAACACAATCTGTTGCATATGCTCTTCTAAAAATAAATCCCATGATGAAATCTCTACCATCCTTTATTTAAATCAGCAAAAAAGACAAAAAAGGTTCAATCTTTCACCTGATTCACGAATAAAATGCTGGATTGATCTGCCACAGCCGGACAAACCCTCTGTTGGTGAAGCGTTCTATGGAGTGTGCGTCTTAATGAATGAAGCAGTTTTTAATTTGAGATTTCACCTGGATGTGACTGTAAACTCAGCGGCTGTTCGCAGCTCTGCAGTAGGAGGAAACACGTCCAGCGCTCGTTCATACTGCTGCCTGTGAACAAGGCCTCTCGCTCGCTTCGCCTTCAGCCACGCAACACACACACACACACACACACACACACACACACACACACACACACACACACACACACACATAATCACAGCGCACAAATGTGGACACAGCAACCATCTGAACATGCCCTCCACAGGATGGATCCACATCTGGGAGCAATGAAGTTCTTAGTCTCTGCATGTGTGTGTGTGTGTGTGTGTGTGTGTGTGTGTGGATGAGGGAAGTGTTTCTGGTCTCGGGGTTCCAGAGCAGGCTCCAGAGCTCCCCGGACCCCCCCCCCCCCGATCTGCAGCAGCAGTGGAGATGGATGCTTCCACCCAGAGACCACCGCGGGTCTCTGGCATCGCGATAATAACACGACGTTACGTCCTCGTGTGCGGATTCCTCGCCTTGTTTCCCTTCACTGCTCTCGTAAAAGGTATTTTAAAACACACGAGCATCCTCAGACCACGGCGGAGGGCCGCGTGCGGACAGATGCAGTGTGTGTGTGTGTGTGCGTGTGTGTTCAGAGATCTGTGAAAGCTGCTGCGTGGAGGCAGAGGTTTGTCATTACCGTCTGCAAATACAGGCTGAGGAGGTTCTGTGGGCTGATTAGAGGTCAGCAGGGACGCTGAGCAGCTCGATGGAGGAGGCAGAGTGCTGCTCGTCTCTGCGTCTGCTGGAATCGGGACGTTTACATCAGCTGGAAGATCCTTCTCACCATTTATACAGAAACTTCATTTTTCTGTGTGTTTTTTTTTTTTTTTTTGGTAAAAAAAAATCACTATTCTGTTTGGCAAGTGGCCGAAAGCAGATGTCGAGAAATTAATTCAGAGTATCTGGTTTTCGTTGAGCTGTACGGTCTCTTCCAGCTTTTCCTTGTTTCTTGAAACCTAAACGTTGTAAGTGAGCAACAATCACTGAACTTTCTGCCGGAGACGCATGTTTCAGGGCAAGAATGGAGATTTAGGATGAAACAAGAGGATGGAGAAAGCTTGTGAAAAGTTCAGCATCCACATTTTAATCGCTTAGAAAATTTATTTATAGTGTTTTTCTTATAGTTGATTACAAAAGACAAAAAAAAAAGTTATATGAAGGCTTAATAAGAAAAAAGGACTTAAATTAGGCTTTTATACAGTTTTTGTGCAATTTAATAATTTTTTTTACTGTTACACAAAATGCGATCATAGATTCTTTTACATGTTCTTGGTTTCAGACTTTAGTGAGCAGCGCCGCTGGATTCAACCACAACATCCTGAAACATTCAGAGCTGAAACTAGAAGCAGTAAAACTCTAATGGACAGACTGACCCACGATTAGCTGATGAGCTCCACGCTAGTTCTGAACTCTGAGACTATAAAAATAAAAATTCAAAAATAGGAAAACCTGTACTGACATTAGCAATGAGAGTATTCAAACCTGAATTTAGTGTTTTTATTACTTTTCAAGTTTATACGCTGACCGTGAGGTTCTTACACAACATCTGCATGAACACATCCGTGCCTTCCCTCAGTATGTGTGTGTGTGTGTGCGTGTGTGTGTGTGGCAGACTGCTACACACTCCGAAGGTTACCGTCTGCCTGACACGAGTGTTTTTACCGAGGAGGTTTGCGCCGCTGGGGTAGGTCGGTAGGAAAGAGCTGAAGAAAGCGTCTCGCTGAGGGGAAAGAAAACGGGAGGCGTAACAGTTAATAGACACATCTCCAGGCCCGAGAGCAGCGAGCGAGTGAAAAGTGGTCAGAGTTTCCTCTGAGACGCCGCCCGGGCGACGACGGAGGAGGAGGAGGAGGAGGAGGAGGAGGAAGAGGAGGAAGAGGCTCGCTGTGTGAACATATGTGTGACAACCAGATCTCACGAAGAATCAGAGGAAAGTAAGGAAAGGATGCAGCAATTATCTCTTTCCTGTGATGACCCCTTGTAGCAAAGTGTGTGTGTGTGTGTGTGTGTGTGTGTGTGTGTGTGTGTGTGTGTGTGTGTGTGTGTGTGTGTGTGTGTGTTGCTGCCACTGATTGCTCCCACCCCTCCAGACTTATCAAATGGGAAAATCTGCCGCCGGGTTCCTGCCGGGGCCCACACCGGCCTCCTTGTGTGGCTTTATCTCCCAGCAGCCGGGAGCCCCCGGGGGTCCCGCCCCGCCCCGTCCCGTCTCCCCGACGCAGGACGGCGAAGACGTCCCGCTCCAGAGAGGGACGCTTCCCGCCTCGTGCGTCCTAACCTCACTGACGTCAGCCGGCGCCGACCGCCGTTACATAATGAGGCCGGCAGCGAGGCTCTGTCATGTGCTGTGTGTGTGGAGCTGAATAAAACACAGTTTTATTTCTTTTTGAGTTAATTCCCACATCACCTGAGTTTGATATAGTTCAACTGCAGTTATTTACAAGTTAAAAGCTGAAGATTTCCCTTAAACAAAAGAAAAATCTTTTGCTTTCTGACTATAATAAAACATTTCTTCAATGTTTTTAGAGGAAATACTGTTTGACTTAAATGGAGCAAATGTTCATATCGCTGCACGTTTGCTAATTTGTTAAAGCCTTTGAGTAAACTGGGGAAGTGTAGTTTTCATTCTGCGCTCGGTTTGCCTCCCAGCGCCGCCGCTCTCCTGTTAAATATTAAACATGTGACAACGTGTCCACGCTGACATGTTTACCCTCCACACTGTAAACACAGCCCGGCTTCCACTAATTAAACAGCTCCTCTAAATGAGTGTGTGCACATGTGCGACACACACACACACACACACACCTCGGCAGCGCCGTAATCGACTCAATATGGGCTTCTGCTCGTCTGGCAGCTCCCCGGACGGCGGCCAATGAGAGCGTTCGATCCCGTCCCGGTGGTTTCTCAGCTCATCGTCAGCAGCGTCACGAGCTGAGAAGCAGAAGCCGGCGGCTGGCGGAGGCCCGGCTCGTACGGCTGGGAAGCGTCCATCAGGCTCCTCTGCGGGACCCCGGCGTCGTTCACTGTCAGCTCAAACATCCAGGAGGAGTTTGGACGGACGAGACGCGAGCGCCGCCGCCGGTTTCCACATTTCCTCTCTCACTGATGTTTTACTCGCCCCCCCAGACTGAGTTGTAGCTCCCCGCACCAGAGTTTGAGGCCTAAATTAACCTAATTTCCTCTGGTCAGCAGCACGGACGCCACCGATCGGCCCGTTCTCCCACTCCGCCGGCGAGGCGTGTGTTCCATCGCAGACAGAGAAAGGTGTGTTTCTCAGGGCGGCTGCAGGTTCTCATGACCTCCACAACAACCCGGTCAGACAGCCGGACGTTACACAGAGACGGACACCAGCGAGGGGCCACACACACACACACACACACACACACACACACACTCTGATTACGTGCTCCTGCAGACCGACCAGAGCTTGTAAACCCAGCGCTGATATGTGGCTTGGACTCAAAAACGCCAAATCGCGCCAACCATTTGCAGACGTAACGATGTTTAGACAGACGACAGGAGAGACGCTTCATGAAAACTCACTGAAACAACTTGTTGCTTGACAGCAATACACAACGGCAACGAGCTATATGATGATTAGAAGTTCACAGAGAATGTGGTTTGAGATTTAGGTTTGAGAACGTTTCTTTATGAAGTTATTATAAAAAGTTATTTTGAGTGTGGTCAAAAGGTTTTGAAATATGAACAAATTGGACAAAGTGTCCCAGTTTATGCGTCATCTTGGGAACTGCACTCTCCACCACCTGCCACACTCGGATGACTGTTTCCATGAATCAATTATCGCGTCGTTATCGACGTTTCTTCTGCTCCTCTTTCATTTCCTCCTCTCCGCGAGCGAACCGCACGGCAGAGCTCCTTCCTGTTTTCTGCCTTTCTTCCCCTCCGCTGTCCCTCGTTTCCCGGGTAATTAACGACGCGGCGCGGGAGGGAGAACAAAGCCAGAGGTTGGGTGGAAATAAAAGGAAATGATGTGGAGAAAAGAAGGTGGATGATGATGATGCTGTCATCCGTTACACGTGGCAGCTCATCCGTCACGCCGATCTCAGATCTCTCGCCGCCTCCCTGTCTGATCCGTCTGCCTAACGAGGGTATTCCAGCGTGTCGGCGGCAGAGGGGAGAGCGGCGGCGAGCCCACCAGCTCCCGCTGAAGAGGGTCTGGCTTTTAAACCCCAAACTTTCCCCTTGCGCGTGAAATGTGGCGAGTTTCTTTGTCTCTGCAGCGATCCCCTCACTGTCCGCCTCTCATCAGTCATCCGGCGTGACGGCCCGTCAAAAAACTGATGACTGAGTTGCAGTCGGAGCGTCTTCCTCAATCAGAATCCATAGCTATTCCAAGGCGATTGATCGATTCATGTCTGATGGGTTTTTTTTCCACCGTCCGATTTGCATGTTGCATTAATTCTGACAGGAACGCCGTCGCAAGCAGAAAGCAGCGCGTGCGATTGTGTGTGAGCCGGTTTTGATGGACATGGTGGGGACTGGATGCAAACGAGGGTTCTCTCTGCATATAAAGGGCTCTTTCTTCCCCTTTTTCTGTCAGTCCGAAACACACTTTCTGCAACAGGCCAGAACGTGATCCAGGAGGAATTCAACCGGGCAACAGGAAATAGAAACCTGGGCATTCCTGTCTCGGTCAGTACATCCAGCTCTCTGCTGAATTCTACAAAACCACGCAGGCTCTGAGGAGACATTCAGAGGGAAGAGGCTCCAACAGGAGAACGCATCCGCCGGCTTTACGTTACACAGCTCGAGTGGCCTGAACAAGCCGATAAATCCACTCCAGCGGCGCTCCGACGGCGACCGACGGGAATAACAGCTCCGTGTCAACAAGATTGAATATTCAGAAGTTAATTCATTTCTGCCGCAACAGCGTGATAAAGCCGGCGAGCGGGGGATCAATAGAAAAGAGCCTGTTTTAGCCGATCGATACGGGGAAATGACATTTATATCTGCCAGATATTTATAGTGTGTATCGGTGGAGAGAGGAGGGCGGTGGAGCTGCTTCAGGTACAGCTGAAGCACACACACACGCACACACACACACATGCTGGAACACCAAGGCTGTCTGAACCCTCGTTCCCCGCCACAAAACCACACGATCGTTTCCAGGACGCGGCAGAGCCAAGGCTTTTCCACATAGAAGCATTTTTTCTCAAACAATTTGCCAAATGCTTCCTTTAAGGATGTCCATGTGTTTTACTTGGTTACCAGCTGAAGACAGAGGCCAAGGCTCCCTCCTCAGGCTCAAAGGCCCGGGCAGCACTTTGATATGAAGAGCTCTGTCAGAAAATAAATGCTTAAGTGATACTTTCCAGGCCAGATTCACATGATTTCTCTTGGCTCCGAACGCTACGGTTCTGTTTCAAATTGATATATGTGAATCACTGGGAGCTCACCATGTAATTACACTAAATGAATAATATCTTATAGAAGAGCAGATTTGAAAAGACAAAAAGTAGACAGAGGGGAGGGAAAGAGCCGCTATTAGGGACAACGATGTGAATCAATACGGGTCCATAAATATGAATAAAATGTTGTGAATTAAATGCAAAGTGAAAGGAAAGTGACTAAAGGAAACAACTGGACAACATCTGCAAACTATTACATTTTCAACTGTTTAAAAGTCAGCTTTAGTAACTTTTTCTCATTTGAATCATCATATTTCAGATTTAGATTGTAATTTATCTTTAAACTACTTTAATTTTAGTGTTAGCTACTATCAGTCAACACATACATGAACAAAAACAAGCATTCATTACTTCAAAGTGTCTGTTTTTGTGTCTCCAGACTAATTTGTGTGACTAACCTTCAGCCTCACTTTGTAAACAACTATTCAAACAACTTGTTTATGAATTTCTCACTTTGCAATCCAGCCACATGTACAGTAAACCTCCTCTTATTGATAATCTGACAAAAACCCATTAAGCTCTTTCTCCTTGACGTGGATTTTGGACTACATTACTCTTATTAGCCATGTTAAGCACCACTTAATGCTCAAAACGATTCAACAAGAAGATAATGAGTTCAAAATTGAATCACACTTTATAGTTTTCTCAGGAAATTGCTCCTCGTGTTGGGAATTTTACAAGCGTGCCTGCATGCATGCACTCTACTGACTGGAAATCATTGTTTGGAACATTTATTTGTCTCAAATAAAATAAAAACGCGGCCATAACTCTTGCTGCTTGTGTGTCAGGCAGAAGGCTGCAGAGCCCACGGGTCCAATACGCCTCCGTCACGCCGCTGCAGTGAAGGTGGAGGCGCAGACTCTGAGATGAGGGGGCGTCTGGATGCAGGGTGGGGGTGTTGACTAATGCTTCATAAAGCCTTGTTTAACTGCAACCGAGGGGCCCAATACGTCTCGGGCACTCCGCACGTCCCTGAGCTGTCCGCGTTAATGCCTGACTTGTCATTACAGCGGTTCAATTCCCACCGCGTTGACGTGAGCCGTCAGCGGATTAGTGCCGGGCAAAAACACACGTTCCATTGTAGCTTCAAAAGACGAGAAAACGGAGGGGTGTGTGTGTTGGGGGGGGGTGTTTTCCACGTCACGTCTGTGTTTAAAGAGTACAAGGTGAGGTCAGTTTCCTGTCAACAGAGAGCACTAAACTTGGGAAGGTCAGCGCTCGCCCTGTCTGCACTCACTCAGATCAGTCACTGCAGATCCAGACGCTTATCTATTTATACTTCTACTGCCTCCAAGAAAGAAACCACAACGCGATAGGAATTATCCTGCTGATATCAGCAAACATCTGTTTAAAAAAAAAAAATGTCCAGGGAACTCATCAAATCAAATATCATGAATGGTGGAGCTTGTCTTAACAATCTGGAACAACTCTCTGTCGTTATGTTTCACTTTTAGTTTCTATGTGATGCGATATGTTCACCTCATTCAGGTCAGCATGTAGCCTCCGTCTGGTGAGAATCAGACAGTAATGATCGGGAACAGCAGAGTTACACGTCATGATTTCTACAGTTTTTGCATCATTTGCTCTCAATCCTGCACTGTTCCTTCCAAAAAAAATAAGTAAAAGGTCAAATGTTTCATTGTTGTGAGCTCAGAGGTTATGGATCCTGATCGTGTTTTGCTTCAAACTGAAGCGATCAATGAGAAGATGTCACATTAGAGTCTGGGAAAACTGAATTTTTGATTTCACCACATAAACTCTGCATACTGACTCATGAACAGAGAACAGTCAGGTAGTTTCCCTTTTTGTAATTCACTTGAAACTTTCCAACTCCGCCTGCCTGACGCACTGACTTCAGCCTCCAGCAGGTTTCTGTTTCATGCATGCAACAGATTTTTCTTTTTCGGAAGCAGCTTGTATGCAGGCGGACGGACGACCCCCAGCCTCTCCCACTTCCTGCAGGCTGAAGGTAATAAGAAAGTAAAGCAACACTTGTGCACACACGCTTTGATCTCTGGTGTCACTTAGCGCTCTTCCACCTGAGCCTTGCAGTGAACTGATCATTACCCGGCTGTATTGATCCCCCCCCTGCATCTCTCTCTTCTTCTCTCTCCCTCCATCTTTTCTGCCACACCTCCACGACCGCCTCTATTTTCTCCACATCTCTTTATCAAACTGTGATTTTCTCTGCAGATCCTGATTCTTCCCCCTATAAAAGCCATCCAGCTCCTCCCTCACCCCCTCCTCTACTGTCATCAGCAGCCATGAGGCGGGTACATCTTCTAAAAAAAAAAAAAAAAAAAAATCAAAAACTGATTCACATTTGTCTATTTTATTGACTTAAAAAAAAAAGAAATATGTTTTGTTCTTTTGTGAGGATATAAAGGATTATCTAACAGCCCGGGCCACCTGACCATGAAGGCAACAATCAGGCCTGTGTGATCCAGACAACCATCCTCCATCCTGGCTGTGAGTGATCAGGAGAGAGGAGAGCTCTCAGGGGATCCACATCCACACTCGGGGAAGCGTCGGCTCAATAAACAGCAATTTATTGGCAGGGGGACTGAAAACGCCGGCATCCCTGGAAGCTATCAGCAGAGTCTCATCGCTGCTGAGGGGTATTAATGAAGAGAGGAGAGGAATGCACTCACACAGGAGGGGTGCATCCTGGGAGAGAATCTGAAAAGTCAGAGGAGTGAAAAGGTTTGGCTCCCATGAAAAATACAGCCTGAACCTTTTATTTCAAGCGTTCTCTTGGTCTGGACAGGATCAAAAATAATGTACCATTTCAACCTGATCACATCTCAGTTTTATGATTCATGTAGATGTTTGAAACGGCTTTGCAGAGCATATGTCAAAAGAAAAGTAAAATCAGGAGATCAGGAGACCACATCATCAGCCTGGAGGACAAGCTGCACTGAAACCGCTGCCACTGGAGATATAAGCCATATCTCACACAGTTTCCATGACACAGCACATTCACAAGCAATCTGTGAACTAATCCAGAATATAAACCTGATAATAAATACCTCTTTTATCGGTTTAAAGCTCCTTTATGGCCTTTAATGGACACATTACTGCTGTATCTTTTAATGATATGGAAATCTGACCTACTCTCCCTTGAAATGTATTAAATTTAATCATTTAATAGTACAAAATACCTTTTGGGGGATTAGATTGCGCTTTTTTTAAAGTCTATGTTGGAGAAATACATTTTTGTATTGATATTTGAATAATTGAGAAAATCCGATCCGATTGCTCCTTATTTCTTATTATGTTATTTAAGAGAAATTTTGATTCGGCAAAAACATTTTGTTTCATGGATTACAGCAGCCCAGGTAAATAACCACCTGAGATGAGTGCGTTTGGTGAAGGCCGCCCTCACCTGTACCACTCCAGTCCCTTCTCGTAGAAGCGGTCGAAGAAGTGCGGCTCCGCGCCCACAGCTCTCACGTCCGGGTGGATCCGCAGGAACTCCAGCAGGGCCCGGGTGCCGCCTTTCTTCACCCCGATGATGATGGCCTGGGGGAACTTTTTACTGCCGAAGGTGTTGGCTACGGAGATGTTGAAGGGAGCGTCGCCGGTCGGCAGGTCCGGCAGATGTTGGCGCACCACCGAGGCCGGGGACGCGTTGAGCGCGCCTCCGAGGTTCTCCGCGTCGCGTCCATCGGTCAGGATGATCCCGCCGTGAAGGAGGCTCCGCTGGTCGAACACGGGTCTGGGCAGGGAGTCGCAGAATCCGTTGAGGCAGTAGAAGAGGTACGTGAAGAGGATGATCATGGTAAAGAAGACGGACAGCTTGGACTGCACCTTCAGGTGTCCGAAGTTGAACGCAACTCTCCATTTACTACATCCCATGGGTCGCAATCCTGAGCGCGAGGACCCAACGCAGGAAACGTGCCATATCAGGCAACTTCGCACCGCTGTCTGCCTCTCAAAGTTACTCAGAGCGGGAGCAGCTCCTCGGCGGGCAGCGCGGCGGTGCCACAACAAGTGGCGGAAAAGCCGCGCGTCGCGGCGCGCATCGTCACGCTCCACATGTTCTGTTTATCCTTTCCTCAGCGCCTCATCAAATCATAAAGGCAGCATTTTCAGTCCTTTAATAACCCGAGCAAAGTCCCAGCCTGCATGTGTCCGGCTGAAAACGTCCAGTCCCCGCTGCGCTCCGCGCGCTCCGTGCGCTGCGCTCCCTGACAGAAAACCCTCCACACCCCCCAGCCGCCCGACAAATCCACGCCCTGCTGCTCACCGGACGCACGCCCCGTCCACCCTCAGCTCGTGCCGCACGAGAAACAACAGGGGAAAATAATTAGCAGACCAGAGAAGAGCAGCTCACATTATTCTGAAAGCAATTTCATGGACACATTTTGTTTGCTATAAATGCGAAATAATATCCTGAGAGGCTGGAAAATGATGAGAAGTGGATATTAGGTTTGGATTGTTGACCGAGGATGCAATTTTCTTTCATTTCCCCTTTTATAGACACACCATGTAAAATTTTCTCTTCGTTCAGTGATAATATAAATAAAAACTACAACGAAATAATATTAACATACAGCACTTTTCAAAAGTTTGCTTACAAACTTTTGAGCTGAACTGAAACCAGTTCAGTAAATGGTTCAAACCTGCAATCACAAAAAAAACCCCTACTTTTTCTATGTTCCTGTCTCCTTTTCTTCGTGAAGTCAATACACCGTCATGTGGCACAAGCATGTTTTGCAAGAAAACTCACATTTTTACTCCTTAACTTTAAAATAAAAAAAGTATTGACCAAAATTATTTAGTTCAATTAAAAAAAATGAAGAAGAATTACAGATTCTGAGGTCAAAATGACAAATTCATGTTCAATTCTGATCTCACTGGACTAAAGATAAAACACAATCAGTTCAATTTATTCTGGATGGATTTTCATCTGAAACAAAAAGAGGAAGCGGTGGCATTCAGCCATTATTGATTTAACATGAAGACACTTAAATTTGTCAAATTCTGATCAATCTCATCAATAGCTGCTGCAGTCAGCCGCTCTGCCCTTTGTGTTTTTCTGGATCTTCATTTGTAGAGGATGAAAAACATTTTCAGACAGACGTAGAAATATAGATATTTCTCCCTAATGTAGCTCTTATCTCACTGAATCTTTCACCTCGTGTGGATTCACTTTTTAAAAATGACATTTTGTTCTTTTAAATCACCACTTCCACTTTCCAGGGTCCGTTTGGCCACCTGCTGTCTGCTCGCCACGCTGACCACACACCCCCGCGGTGCCAGCTTCGCCGTGCACGTTTAACCTCTCCATTCCTTCCTAATTGGGACGGACAGGTGTTGCCAGCCTCCTCCGTGTAAGTAAACTGCTGAGACAATTATGTGAAACATGCAGTAAACCAGACCACCACCGCTTCCCTCCCAGATCCGCTTTCCAACGGACGTCGTGTTAAAATAGGCTGAAAAAAGCTGCTCTGATCATTCAGAAAGTGGTTTTGGAGTCACTGGACGGACCACCTATTTCGGTTTGAATCACTTAATTGGAGATAAATGTTTACAAGAAGCACAGATTAAAAAGAAAGATCCAGATCAAGTGGCGCGATGCCAGCGGCTCTCTTCCAGTTTCAGACTTCTGATCTGGATGACTTCTGTCGCGGCAGCTGACTCAGTGATGCACGATGAAATGACGCCGACTCCAAACTATGACTCCGTTACCACAGGATCTCTCATCGGGGAACATGTTCAGCGTGTTCCAACCGTCAACGGAGCAAGAGCTTTAATTGAATGCAGCGTGTTTGAGTTTGGAAGGAAGTTTCTTTTTTCGTTCTTCAGAGGACGGTGGAACAGCGGTTAGTCCTCTCGCCCCACAGCAAGTACAGCAAGGGCTCGAATCTTCAGGCTCCGGAGTGAAGCAGCTGTTCTTGACAGAGTAGTTATCGCCGATGTCAGCTGGCAACCTTTAAATGGGTTAAAAAGACATGTTGATGTTACAGTTTTCTTGACCCAGAAGATGTAAAGTGCTATTCCAGGCCTTTATGGGGCTTTTATTGTCTTTTTTGTAGGAGCCAATAAAAAGTCTGGGGATATCTTCTGGACATGCTGCCGCTTCACTGTTGGGTTTGTAAATTGGGACGTGATGAGGACAGAATGTGCCAAAAGCAGGTCCTGGAAGGAGTTCACCAGAATCAGGGAATGTTTTATAACGGCTTTGTTTTTCCACTTGACTCTGAAGATTAATAATCACACAGAGAACGAACCTTCTGCAGAATGGAAATGGAAACCGGAGACCAGACGGCCTAAATACTTACAGGTGGAGCGTTCACCTTATTTCAGCACCGATGTGAGACTGCTATGGAGCGAACGCTGCAGGATGCGTGATCCATTTTCCCAAAATAGTTTCTGACATTATGTGAAACAATATAAATCACAAGATATTGGCATCTTCACCTGATCCGCTGAAATCTAAGCAGGGCTGGACAAGGCAGTCCGTCCATAAGGATGATAAATCTGAAGGGGATGACAATATCTATCGAGCCGCGGCTCCTCCAGCCTGGCAGCATGTCAATTCCACCCAGTCTCTCAACAGAGAGGACATCATTTACCCTTCTGTGCTCCTCCAGCACCCCACCGCATTGATCCGCCGCCATGTTGAAAAACAATCGGAGACGTGCCACTCGGCTGTCAGAGCGATCGATAACGCCGACTTCTCCGAGCCGTTCGGGGCTCGTCGCACAGCGTGGCGATCTGTGCTGCCTGGCTCCAGGGTTTTAAGGGATTTGGACCGCCGGAGGCCGGCTGTGGTTCTGGTAATTTTACCCCACAGAGGATTTGTCTGCGAGACGATCTGGTCAAAAGGCCCCGAGGCTGCAGGGAGGTGGCGCAACACACTCGGCTTTCCCTCCTCTGTTGTTCACTTCTGCTCATTTTGGATCTGCTCCTTCTTAAAATTCACAGTAATTCAGAGAGAGTCAATGACAGGAAACTGTCAGTGGAAATCTTTTACAGAAAAGTAACTTCTGTTTAATTAACACACAGTAAAAAGTTTGACACCATTTAACTGAGCAGAACACAGTGAAATACCTTTTTTTTTTTCTTGTAAAGAGATATATTTTCTCCGACTTGGTCCTTTGTGTCTCGTTGTAAAAGTGAATCACCGGACGTCTCCAGGAGGGCGTTGTAGATATTGTCACCCTGGAGAATGGGAGGCATTGTGCCTCCATTGTACAGCTTCACTGAGGACACAATGGATACAAGCTCTCTGAAGAGCGGCCGGTTATATCACCTGCACACACACTCCACCTCCCACCTCCCACCTCCCACCTCCGCCCTCAGACTCCATCATTAAAGGTTCCAGCAGATTAAAGGATGATTCAGCGTCAGTGATTCAGGGGAGGCTTTACCGTGTTGCCTTGTAAACACAGACTCT
Source organism: Salarias fasciatus (assembly GCF_902148845.1). Classification (NCBI taxonomy): domain Eukaryota; kingdom Metazoa; phylum Chordata; class Actinopteri; order Blenniiformes; family Blenniidae; genus Salarias; species Salarias fasciatus. The sequence goes on from NW_021941247.1 coordinate 85,090, forward strand.
GACTCCAGATCCTCTGGAATACACTTCACTCAAATCTGCACTTTCAAAAGGTGTCCGCCGACATTTCGAGATAACGAGGGGAAATCTGCCGAACAGCTCAATCACAGACGGGCGTCAAGTGAAAACAAGAAGATGGAAACATGAAAGAGTGAGAACAGACGCTGAGAACCAAACGCAGTGCGTCTGAGATAAATAAATACTCGAGCAAAGCACCGCCGGTTGTGTTTAAACACCGGAGACGGTTTACTCTGCGGCCGTTTTGGTCGCAGTAGACACCTGACGCATAAACCTGCCTCGTGTTTCCGACCAGTCAACAAAACACTGCAGAGACAAAACTAAACAAGGAGCAGCCACAAGCTGACTGACAGCTGCTCTCAATCTGCACGGAAAGCTGCAGGAACGTCTGCTTGGCACTGAAACGCACAGCGACCAATAGGAGGCTTCATACGGTGTGTACAGAGTGTGTGTGTGTGTGTGTGAAAGCCAGTGGCAGGGCCATATTCTCAGCCGTAACTGCAGGGCAGAGCTCTGCGGCGAGCCGTGTAAGTATAGGGCACGGCAGCACCGGCTGCATTATCGCATGGGTGTGGCTTTGAGCTCGCTGCTCCCAAGAAATGTTTTCAGAAACGGAGCTCGGGAGGCGCGGAGCGCGCCAGGCGTGCCTGCACACGACGGCCACCTCGCCGTGCGACACCGGGAAATCAAAGGGCGATCGTAAAAAGCTGTTTACCCGTCGCTAGAGAGGGAGAAGACGGCGGCACATGACGCCCGTCCTGACTCCTCTGGTTCTTATCGCCTCCGGCCTTTATTGCTCTGCTGTCACACGTGCTCCACTTGTGAATCATCATCTCAATTTCAAGGAAAAACGCAATTCTTCCCACTTAGCAGGAGCATTTTTTCCACACTAAGACTAATATTTACACTGCTTCAGTCATTACAAGTGGTCGTTATGTGTAGTGGGATTGGGGGGAAAACCCATAATGATACGCTGAGCGGTGCTGACAGCGCGCTCCGTGATCCCGCTGAGGGCCCCGTCACAGCCCCGTTTAGCAACAATAGAGACGAGATAAGGCTGCGAGTGAGACTGAGATTCAGACAAAACAACGAGGGGGGAGATCAGCTTATCTCCTCACAGCTGCTGCCAGTTCAAGAGGAAGGCGGCGAAGAATGTTACATTCAAAAATCATTTAGAATGTTAACCGGCCGACAGGAATAAACAACTTAGTTTGAGTAAACAGCCGTTTTGAACATTTCCACGGATACACAATCTGTTAGAAACTAGTGGGACGCCTGACAGTGAAGAACAGTTTATCTCCCGGATCGCTTCACGAGCACAATGATCCCAACTTTATGTCTTAATGAGACGATAAAAGTCCTCTCGGCTTGACACAGAAAGTGGCAGCAGAATAAAACTGGACGGCTCTCTTTAACAGGCTGCGACAAACATAGTCACATGAAGAAGAATACTTTTGATTTGCACATCTGAATGATAAACAATAAGTAATGTACCTCTTCATTTTACCTGTCATGGACAATAACAAAACAAAATCATAACATGAAGCATAGAATACACAAAGAAATAAAGCTTAAAATCAAACACGAATCATGGTGCTTTAAAGTAAAAGTTGAAGTGTGTGAAGAACCAGAAGTGGGTTAACAGGAATGACATGAAAAACAAGGAACAGAATACAGGACATTCCAACAGACCTGTTTATTTCACTTTCAGTTTTATTCTTCTTGTCTCAAAACAGTTTCGGTTCGCAGGCTGGAGGTTTTGTTGTCATTTCCAGGCCTTTATTTGCATCGCTGTAGTGGTTTGTTTTGTCTCGTATAGCTTATATCCACACCGTTCTCTCCGTGTCTCCGTGGTATTTTCGCACACTTTTGTCTCTTTTTCACTGAAAGAGGCAAATTAAGAAAACAGGCCAAAATGGCAGCGGTCTCCAGAGGTGAGCTGAGCCTGAGAACACGGAGGCCGTGGAGCAGACGGGGGCATAAAGCTGGAGCTGACGTCAGGGACTCTGGGTGACCTCAGGACGATCGGCCGATCTGATCTTCAGCTCCCGGCGGCGAGCGTTTGGCCTCTGCGATATCTTATCTGACAGGTGTAACTCAGAGTAACGGGACCACCTTGTGAACCGCGGCGATTAGAGGCCGACCCGCTCGGCTGCGAGGTTACGCGCTGAAGGCTTTCTGCCTGTGAGTTCTTGCGTGCGGCCATCCGAACGCTGAGCTGAAAAACCTGGACCTCACGCTACGCCTCCCGTGCGATTTACTGCAGGTTTCAGACGCCGTGCCCTTCCTTGATCTACGGCCGTCTCGTCATTCCGGCGTATAAAAACCAGCCTATAATCATTCTGGTCACTTCTTCTGTGTGCTGTGAAACTCCACGGAGGACGAGGATTTATCAGAGGCCGAACGTGACAGTAAATATGGAAAGACGGCGTCGTGGCGATCGGCGCCGCCCAGGGAACGCAGAGCTGGAGTAAAAATGAAATAGTGTTCGCATCGGGGTCCAACGCGGCGTTCGTGGGTTGCCTTAGTTTTAAATAAAGCAGCTTTTCAGGGTTACGGCTTGATCAACGCGGTTCATAAATTCTGCCGTGGAGGCCGAAAAGCACGACGGGAAAGAACTGGAACTTCAGCAGTTTGACCGCAGAAATATACCTCCATGAGCCTGAGGGCAACACACACACACACACACACACACACACGGAGCGTGCCAGGTCTGCGGCGGAGGCCAGGAGCGAAGCATCAGATTAAACGGCCATGCAGTGTGTTGGCCGCTCCGGTTGGTGGAGCTCAGCTGCTTTGAAGTCCGTTTCTCGGTTATCTGCTCTCAGACTCAGATAACAGTCAGACGGCCGATGTTTACCGCCGTCAGGAGGAGGGATCCGGCACACGGCAGACGCTGATTTATTGGGGAAGACTCGGCTTCAGACCCGCATGTGTTTCTGTCTGCCGCTGCCAGACGAGCCATAAAGCAAACTTCACCTCCACTCCTGTCCTCCGCTGGGTTCTGTTCTCAGAGTTTAATCCACTGAACTACACAATTTCAGGACAATGAACTTGGCCAAGTGTACTTTGAGTTCCCTAATGGTTTTAAATGGTTCAAAACGGTCATGATTCAACAAGCAGTAAATCAACAATCAAATTTGATTTGGATGCTGTTTTAGTTGAAGTTAGTTTAAGTGAAATTTTTGAAAAAAACTGTGAAAATACTGATGAACTACCAGTTACATTATAAGAAAGAAGAAATTAACCAACATATAGTTACATATATCACCCAGAATAAGGAGTGTTGACAAAAGGTTTCACTCAAAATAGAAAAAAAAAGAAAAAATACTGAATATAGGCAAAAAAACAGCGCAAGAAGATTTTAAAGGGGAACGGTCGTTTTTACAATCTGGACCTTATTTCACATTCGTAACAACAACATTTACTCACCCGTTTTACTTTCGTGTGATTTGAAGTTGGTTCGGAGATAATTAGATGCTCCCGTATCCCTATAATGGCAGCGGGCGGGGCACCGACATGCAGCCGTTACAGACGCTCATTTATCTTATGTTTGTTATGGTGTGGTAGATATATGTATATTTAGTAAGTCAGCATTAATTAATGCTATTGGGAAGTCTGTAAACCGGCTAGATTGAGCAACTCTCCAGAGCGCTGAAGTGATGATGTCATCACACTGCGCCGCGGCGCACATTCATTGTTTGTTGTTGAGGATACAGGTCATAGGTAGCGTCTCTGCTCTGCAGTCAGACCACGGCATTTCGATCGGCTTTTTTAGTCAGTCAGAGTTTATTTTCAGCTGGTTGTAACTTTGGTAAAATGGTCCGAATGTGCATATATCCTGGTTGTGAAAGTAAAATGACAAGCTGGACGTCATTGAGCTTTCACAGGCTCCCACTTCGTGACCGGGATTTATTGAGGCTATGGCTAATAGCGCTCAACATGGACCCCAGCATCAAAGTTCCAACTTTACGACGTTTGGATTATCGGGTGTGTAGTGCCCACTTCACATCGGAGGACTTCTACCCAGCTCAGGAAAGAATCGAAGGCCAGAAGACCAAGAGAATGAACCTCAAAAAGAATGCCATTCCAGCGGCCGCAGGAGGAGGACAGGTCGAGGTAACGTGATGCTAATGCTATTCATTTTTTTGTTTTCTAATGTCTCGAGGCTGGGATGCTTACTGTTTAGTTCATTTGAGCAACAACAAAGGATGATACAAGTATATGTGTCAATAACAAGAGTTGTACATAAACAGTAAAATATTCTGTACACTGTTGCTCAAAAGGAGTAGCAACAAGTTCATAACAACTTATAAGGTCCTATCCCTTATTTAGACACCCCCAACTACATTGCAACTACATAGGAAAATAAGAATGAGCTAGTGTGAATTATAATTTGTTATATATATTCTTATTTTGATTTGCTCTACCAATCATTAGATAGATCTGTGTGATGTCGTAAACTAAACTTTGTGTAGGCTCTAGTGTTCAACCTTCAGTTGAATAATTCTTTCTAAAGTGGAATTGCTATAAATACATTTGAACAATTTACATTGTCAACACAAAAATGTTTTTATGCCTGGCAGTAAAATTTACTGTGCAATAAGTCAAAGTCAACTTTTTTGTTTTTGTTTTTTGTTTTTTGTAACATTGTGAGTGCTTGAGATGATGCTTTACAGTGCAAAAATACAGCTGCAGGTGTGAGCAATAATGGGGGCTGATAATAACACAGTTCAATGCTCTTCTTTATTCTTTAGGGAAATGCTGGTGGTGAAGTACATTTTCCAGAACCTGATTTTGAAGCACAACTACATTCTACTCCAGTCAAGACCCTACCCAAAGTAATTGAGGAGCCATCTGGATCGACCAGGCCATCATCCACTGCACTGACTCTTGTGCTCACCAGTCCACCACAGACAACGCCACGCAGGAGAATATCCTCATCTGGCAAATACATCGCTTTGGCTCCTACGTGGTCACACCCAAAGGTATGGACAGCAATACAATGCTTGTTATCAATATTTGTGCATATTAGAAAAATAACTCGTCATTATTACTCTGACAAAATCTACATTGTTTATGTGCACTAGGTCCCAGTCACATTCACGTCAAGTTCAGTTCCCGCTCACCCATCAACATCTTTGCCACCGCGCCTTCAGAGTGAAGAGGAACCTGAGGAAGCTATGGGAAAGGTCCCAGAAATTGCTGATCTCAGCATGAGTTTTGGGGAATTAGAACTAGATCCTGCAGACACCAGCTATATGTTACCAAGTTCCAAGTCATCTTCCAGTACAGGGACAATGTCTGGGTCAGCAAGCCTTTCTGGAGATACTGGAAGTGGGTGGGGAGAAAAAAAATGGTTGGTGAATGAATCACACCTTCTCCAACTATTCCAAATCTGTCCCCAGTGTAAGAGCTTGATAACAGTGACCAAAATCACCACAAAAGGCAGCCAAATAAAAATCCACTGGAGCTGTGGCAAGCACCACGGTGAATGGCAGTCGTGCCCTGACCGAAGAGGCATGCCAGAGAATAATCTGCTACTTGTTGGATCAACTGTTTTCACTGGATCAACATACACAGACATAGCTGACTGGGCAACTCTTCTCAATGTTCCTATTCCACACCAATCACAATTCTACAGAATTCAGAAGGTGTACATTCTACCGGCCATAGAGGGTGCCTACAAAAAGGAACACAATCAAATAATATCCAGGCTTGTTGAAGACTCGAGATCTGGACAAAGGCTGGAACTATGTGGTGACGCAAGGTGTGATAGTCCAGGTAAACATAACTCTGTTTTCATATATTGTTAGTAGTAGAAAAATTACCTTGACCCCAGCTGGGATTTTCAACAAACTCATTTTCTCTTATTAGGTCACAGTGCAAAATACTCCACCTACTCTTTTCAAAATGAGTCTTCCAAGAAAGTTATACATTTTGAATTGGTCCAGGTATGTATTTGCCAGTCAGTTCACTCTGATTGAATAGTCTGTGTAAGAAGGCCGAATTTTTAGTGGGAAAAATTTTGTACATTGTGTAATTTACTGCAGGTGTCGGAAGCATCGAGTTCTGTCGCAATGGAGGTGATGGGACTCCAGAGGGGCCTCAGCGAATTGCTGAATTGTGGGCTGGATGTGGCGGTGATGACCACTGACCGATCACCGTCTGTCCGTAAACTGCTCAGAGAGGACTATCCCCAAATAAGACACGAGTTTGATCCCTGGCATGTAGTCAAAGGTAGGTTATACACCTGTAAAACTGTCAATTCTGGAGCATCATACAGGCTGCTGTGATGTAAAGTAAAGGTGCCAAACTGCACCCATACAGCCACTGGTCTATCAAAACTTCTCATATAGCCTGCACAAATATAAGGTTTTTATTTTTCATCAAAACACTAAAACACAAAATGTGGAGGGAGGACTACCCCTGTTTGTGTGTCAAGGTTCTACTATGTATGGTCATCGTGTTTGTGATCATCGTGTTTGTGTGTTTTTTCAGGTGTCAAGAAAAGCATAGTGGCTGCATCCAACAGGAAGGGCCACAAAGTACTCCTGGCATGGCTGAAATCCATTACCAATCACCTGTATTGGTCATGTGAGTCCTCAAATGGAGACCAGGAGGTAAGATTGATTTCAGAAAGACAGATGCAAAGACAGAAGTTTTCGTGTGTAAACTGTTTGAGATTATGACTGTTTTATTATATGGATAAATAATGATGCCATATTCTCTGACACACATGCTCCATGCATTTGCAGTATTGTATTCAAGTCTGAGTATTGTTTAATGTTAGCCTATTGTGGCCCTAATCAAATTATATGTCTGCCCACAAATGCCTGTATATCGTTTTTGAGACCTCCTGTGTGCAGGAGTGCTCCCCCCCCCCCCCCCCCCCCCCCACAATCAACTCTCCCTAGAGATGAAACTGATCTAAATCTGCAGTACTTTCCCTCACAACTAAGCAAGCAGTTGTTGCTTGTATAGTAATGGTATCAGGCATTTTATGATGTGGAAAATTTACAGACATTTCTGGTGAACTGATGCATGTGCATTACTGGAAGAATAAGGCTTTGCTCTTGATTTGCCATGTAGTTCAAAATTATAAAGTCCACTTCCGTTATTTCAGCTCTGCATCCGTCGCTGGACTTCAGTGCTACACCATGTCTGTGGTGTGCATCGTTGGGAAGATGATGGCGTTGAGCACACCTGCCTTCATCCACCCTTGTCAGATGAGGAGCAAGAGAGAAAGAAGTGGATCGAACCAGATTCACCTGCCTTTCATAGTCTGAAAGACATCGTGACCAACAGAAATCTCCTCAAAGACCTGAAACAGATGACACTTTTCAAGCATACAGGTATATCCCTTACACATAACTATGTGCCATCCATAATTCAGTTCTCTAAATGTTCAAGTGTCACTACAATATGCCACTGCAGGCTACTATTTTTGTTGCTGCCATTACTGTCATTTGCATTACTTACAATGTAAATTTGTATTTGTCTTTTACTAACACAGGTTGTCTTTTTCTAACACAGGAACTCTGGAGGCGTTCCACTCTGTTATGCTGAAATACACTCCGAAAAGGTTGCATTTTGACTATGACTCCATGCGGGCACGCACACAGCTGGCTGTCATGGATCATAATGAAAATGTTGGCAGACAACAGGCTACCACCAAAGAAGGTAATGTGACATTTCAACAATATCTTTTGAGTTACTTACAGAATACCTCTAGAAAATAATCATACTGAATTCACTGTTTTATGTATTGTTTACACTACCTTCATCTCTACTGTATTTTACTTTACTTTATAGTAAATTAGTTTATTTGGTTTATTGAATATGAATGGTCAAGGTTGGTTACATAACCGACTAGGCCTATATAAAGACACTTTATCTGTATTTTACAGGACAACACCGTTGGAGTTTTCCCTTCTCCAAGCAAGCACAGGACTGGGTGACAAAGCCCATCAACGTGCCAACTACACAGTTCTTCAGGAAGGACCTCATGGAACGTGTCCTGCAAATGAGGGACGACTGTACAATTCTTTACACTGTGCCTTACCAGAAACCACACCGGAAAAGACTACTACAAAACATTGCTCCACTCCCAAGACCAGACAAAAATGTTATGCTGGATCGACGCAGCAGTCGATTTGGAAGTTTGAGAGCCAAACCCTATTAGCCCCACTTACTTCGTGATGCTTTGTTTACCGACTGCTTGTTGCCCTAAAATGTCATTTCTGATCTACTTGTTTAATTTTGTTTTGTAGAATATATTTTTGAAAATGTTACAGTATTGCCATCTTTTTATTGATATACTGTATAAATGTTTATTATGTAAAGCAATAATTATATGACATATCTCTGTACAGAATGTTTACAAACATTTATAATGCATATCAAAAGACAGTGAGGATCTCAGATTCTGCAAGTCCAGCGTAGATTCCCGTGGGGGATGGATATTTATTTGTTATGATGGCAACAAGGCAGCTTTGAATCACAAAATCTAATTTCTGATCTACTTGTTTAATTTTGTTTTGGAGAATATATTTTTGAAAATGTTACAGTATTGACATCTTTTTTTTGATATACTGTAAATGTGCGTTGCTGTAGGTAAGTGTATTGAGAGTTTAAATAAATACTAAAACACCCCGTTTGTTTATTATGTAAAGCAATAATTATATGACATCTCTGTACAGAATGTTTACAAATATTTACAATGCATATCAAAAGACACTGAGGATCTCAGATTCTGTAAATCCAACGTAGATTCCCGTGGGGGATGGATATTTATTTCTTATGATGGCAACAAGGCAGCTTGGAATCACTCTTCTGTTACCAGGTCCAAGGGTTTCTCCTCCAAGTGCCCAGTCCAGCACAATCCGGTATGCCACGAGCCTACATTGCCTGTAGGATAGACAGTCAAGATAATTACAACGTAATTATAGGAGGAGGAAATTGTATTGCTTGTTCATTACAGTATTGCTATATAACAGTTAGGTTTTACAAATTCGATGCAAATATGTGTGTGTATAGACTACTTACTCATTCGAAAGTTGCCCATTTGGTCCGGCAGGCTTTGGCTGTGCCCTCCAATTCCTTTTCGGTACACGGAAAAAAGTTTCTATTACTGCCCTGTTGATCATGGCACGTAAATCCTCCAGAGTTGAGAGACAAACACCGCTGGAAGAATGACCCAGTCGTTCAACTCCTGGGCGTAGATCCCACTGGACACAACATAGGCATTCCTCCTCGATGGGCATCCTGGCACAGTGACCACATTCACACCACCAGGTGCTGTCTGTTCGTGGACGGGCAGATGCGCTGCTTTCTCTTGCCCGCTGTTCTTCTGCCTGTCTCTGTAATCTCCTTTCCAAAATCTCCTCTTCAGTGTACTCGGGTTCGAATCGATACGGACGCCCATCATATTCGAAATTATCTTCAATCTCGAAATCTGAATCTTCCGAATCTCCCATATCACTCTGCTAAGAGTTTAGCCTAGCAACTCCCATGTAAACAAACAGAAGTGTGCGCCGCGGCGCAGTGTGATGACATCATCACTTCAGCGCTCTGGAGAGTTGCTCAATCTCGCCGGTTTACAGACTTCCCAATAGCATTAAGTGATGCTGACTTACTAAATATACATATATCTACCACACCATAACAAACATAAGATAAATGAGCGTCTGTAACGGCTGCATGTCGGTGCCCCGCCCGCTGCCATTATAGGGATACGGGAGCATCTAATTATCTCCGAACCAACTTCAAATCACACGAAAGTAAAACGGGTGAGTAAATGTTGTTGTTACGAATGTGAAATAAGGTCCAGATTGTAAAAACGACCGTTCCCCTTTAAGACGCAACCAGAAAAAAAATGGCATTTCCTGAAGAAAATGCAAGTGTGAATGCTGAGCTGAAAATGATAAACTGTAATGCAGAAGAAGTTAAAAAAAAGTTGAAAAAAACTGGAATCAAGTTGAAAAGGTTGAGAAAAAAAACCTGTGAAAAGTTCCAAAAAGGTGATAAAAGTTGAAAACAGTTGAAAAAATTGGAGAAAGGTAAGAAAAGTAAAAAAAAAAAAAAAAAAAAAAAAAAAAAAGTTGGAATAGTTTGAAAAGGCTGAAAAAATTACAAAAACCTCAGAGTTTAAAAAAAGCTGAAAAAATGGAAAGAAATTGAAACAGTTGAAAAAAGCTGACAAAAACCTGAAAGAGTTTGAGGAAAAACTCAAAAACTATGAAGAAGTTGAAAATATTTACTCAGTTGAAACTGAAAAGGTTAAAAATAATCTGAAAAAAGGCTTAAAAAGTAAAAAACCTGGAAAAAGTATGTACACATACAGTATAAACATAAAAGCATAAAAATAGCTGCACTATTTTCAAAAGTTTAAAGACGCATCATAAAGTTCTGTCTTAAAACTTGGATGTTAAAATTGTACTGAAAAAGTGAAATTTATATAAAACTAATTTGATGTAATGTCATGTTAAAACAGAGCTAAACGCAGAATATTTTTTGAATACATTTAAAAATAAGGCAGGTTGATGTAAAATACACATTTTATCAACTTCTCAACAACATCTAAATTTCAACATTGACAACAGAAAATAGCTTATATTTAGTGTTAACCAGCGCACAGTGTGACGTCACTCAAACCCTGGAGAGTGTCTGGCGGTACCAGGGACGTCCACGTCTCTCTCATGTCCAGCACTGATGTCTTTGCTTTACGGCTGATGGAGATGCTGGGAGGGATATCAGTTCATGAATAACTTCAACAAAATCATGATAACAGAAACCTGTAGAGAGCCTGGTCGCTCATTTCTGCCTCCTTTAACTGGTTTGTTTATGAGCCATTCTGCCAGTCTGAGGATCTTTCTCAAAGTCATCTGCATCAGCGGTGATTATATGGTTCAGCCAGCCTCTCAGAGTTGTGTACATCTACCTGTTTGTTAGTAGCATAGATGTGCAGGACATCAGCTGGACAAAGAGCTGGTTCTGTTACAGTCTGATAAATCAAACCTCTGTCAGCTTCAGACAACTCCTTCACACCGCCGTTTCTGAGCTTGAGACCTTTTGCTGCTGCGATGCATTGTCACAGTAAAACTACAAATTAGAATGAAGTGAAACAGATGTGGATCAACACAGAGCGTCTTCTGCCACTAGAAGCAGTTGATTGATATCATGTTTTATGACACTGCAGGTTAGGTGTTGAAGTGATCCAGCTGCAGTATTTTTCTCTCTAAAAACCAGCATGATTCATGTTATTTTGACCCATTTGGATTCTTACCTGGACACAGTGTTTTTCAGGTTAGAAATCTTATATTAATATATGTCACATCTTACATTTGAACTACCCTTTTTGCAGAGTACAGAGACAAAGAGACAGAGAGATGATCAAACTGTAAAAATCTTCCTTGGGATAAGAAGAGCAAAAAAAACAAAAACAAAAAAAACAACTAAATCAAGTTGATCAAATTAATTTATTTGAGTGATGGTGTTGTCACACAAAGCTGGACAGGACCAGCCACCGCGGAGACCTGGTATGGCCTCCAGAGCTCCTCCCTGATCCGTCGGACCTCGCCATCCTCTGTGAGGAGCTCCACAATGCCCTCCTCATCCTCTTGGAGGGCGGCCCCCACCACCGTGATGGTGGTCCTCTGTCCCTCGATTTCCTGTGAGACAAACAGCAGAAGTCAGTCTCAACTCAGAAAGGAAAAGCAGACACAGTCAGAAAGACTGAGGACAGAAGTACCTGGAAGCTGGTGTGACTGGTGGACTGCAGCTGGGGGCCAAAGTCACTCACCTCCATCTTTACATGTGTCACGACGCTGGCGGCCCCCAGCTGCAGAGGGCGGAGGGCGGCCTCCCTCCACAGGACCACTGGAATCGACCACTGGAGGGCCGCTCCTCTCCCTCCTCCCCTGGTCATGGTGGCACCAGGATCTGAGGAAAAAGAGGAGGAGAGTCAGATTTGTGTTTTTGGTGTCAGGCTGAAGGTGCCAGCTGAGGAAATACGTACCTCTCCCTCCACCATGCAGGTGGTTAACAGGGATGTCCGTCACCTCGACCCAACCGTCGATCTGATAGTCGTACGCTTCTCCTACTCCTGCACTCTAACTACAGCGTCACAGAAAACTCCCGCCAGTCAGAGCTGATCGCTCAGGGAGGAGCTCATACTGGATGGGACATTCTGCAATGATGAAAAAGAAGAAATATTAGTGGAGAAACTCAGAAAGACGTCAGTGGTCATGACACACACACACACACACACACACACGCCCACGCTCACGCACACACACACGCACACAGATACAGGAGAGAAAGAGAAAAAGAGAGGGATGGAGTTTTTTTTTTCCAAATGAAAATCAGTTGTGTTGAATTTTAAAATAAAGTTTAAATTTAGAAGGAACGAATTTTCAAAGATCAACCAGAAATAATCATTTTAAATGGTAATTTTACTGAAAATAGGATGAAGCCGCAAGACCAAAAAACACACAAAGCAGAAAAAAAAGGCGGGCCTGTGCGTCTTGCTAACGGCTGATTAATTCACAAACACATCCACACTTTAAACACATCTATTATTTAAAAACAGCCTCCTCTTCTCTGAATTCTCCTCACAATACCAGAGTTAACACAAACCTTTACTGGAAATACATAAATGATGAGGTTTAAATGTAAAACCAGCCCCGTTAAAGGACTGAATCCACCAGACTGAATCAACAACACATTTATAACCTGTTAACGGAGCTACAGCCGAATAAGGAGAGAAACAGCAGGTTTAGACTGTAGCCTGTAATTTAAAATGATCCAGAACTTTATCAAGTCTTCAATATTGATACGACACCAACTCAGAAAGCAGACAGCGACAACCAACCAGCTTCAACGCAACTTTATAAAGCCCAGATTTAACCAATTTAAAGGGATACTTCAGCATTTTGGCAAATTGGCCCATTTAGCGCAATTCTTTAGTCATTTCGAACAGCATACTTACTTTTTTTGTGAGGGCGAGCTGTTGTTTATTCAGAGGTGAGTCGGGGAAGGTTTTCGGGACGGACACAATGGAAGTGAATGGTATTTTCGGTTCCCCTCGTCAAACTCATCAAATACACAATCCAACAACCCCAAAAGACTTTGGTGGACACGTTATAATCCGCACATTCACTACGCTGTGGAACACAAACAAATAATATTTTAGTGTTACGACACTGAAGCAAATGCTGGGAACTACTTTTTCTTTTGAGATCACTACGCCCAGACGCCATGTTTAGTAAGTAGTTCCGTCTTAGCAATCTTCGCATAAACAACTCAATCTGGTAGTTTTGCATTAATATTTCACAGCGTAGTGAATGTGCGGATTATAACGTGTCCACCAAAGTGTTTTGGGGTTGTTGGGTTGTGTATTTGATGAGTTTGACGAGGGGGAACAAAAATACCGTTCACTTCCATTGTGGCCATCCCGAAAACCTTCCCCGACTCACCTCTGAATAAAGAACAGCTCGCCCTCACAAAAAAAAGTAAGTATGCTGTTCGAAATGACGAAGGAATTGTGCTAAATGGGCCAATTTGTCAAAATGTTGACATATCCCTTTAAGCAGATAAAAGTTTGCATGAGTGTAAAATGTGTCTTCCATCATGCATCAGATTTATCAAGAACAAACAGCACCGAGACACCGAGCACCATCTTTCTGAAATATGCTCAAAAAATGCTAACGGTGGTAAAAACCGATAGAAAGCAGCTGAAATCAGAGAAACAGGATGGAGAGCTGAGAGGCTCCTGATCAAACCACGTCTACGCTATAATAGAGACGTTTGAAAAGCTAACGGCTACATTAGCATGCTACAGCTGTCAGCACAGAGACACCCACCTCTCTTCCAGAAGTTCAGATCCAAGTGATGAAAGTTTAGATAATGATAAGATATTTATAAGAAGCATTAGCCAATCAATTAAACGGAGGCCCTCTGACTGTCCAATCAGAGTCTAGAGTCAGAATTCAAATTTGCCGCTGCGCTCTGTCTCTGTATAAAAAACATGTCTGAGACAGAGCGTGAGAAGAATGATGGACTAAACACAGTCTGACCAGAGGGACGATCAGAAGGCCTGATACTTCACCTCCTTCTCCTCTCTTGACTCCTCCATCACCTCCTCCTCCTCCAAGGTGTCAGACGTGTCAGTGTGTCTCAACTAGTCTCACTCCAAATAGTGTAGCTGTAAAACTTTTTTCTGTTTTTTTTAAAGTAGTGTACAAAATTGCAAAACTGCAGACATTATTTGTGAATTAACAACCTGTTTTATTTATGTGATGCCAGTAATGACAAACTATTTTGTCACTCTTTAATGGGGAAATGACTGTATCATTTATATGTCATCTTTTCTGTTCTCTTTAATTACAGTCAAATTTATGTAAAACGACAATAATTATCTGTAACTACATTTATAGCTCGTTATATAAAGGTTGATGTCCATACTAACAATGTTATGTTATTTTTTACTGTAATTTTAAGGTAGATATCATTACTTTCATATTTATCTTTAACATTCAAACAAATTGTTTAAACAAATTTCGCAATTTTTTTTTCATTACATCAACATTATTCAGTTCATCATTCTAAATCATTGGAAAGACTGGCTCCTTGCTGAATGTCATGCGATCTTTATTACAAGGAAGGAGACAAGGGGGGGCTCAGCATTCAAAAATTACTCCACCTGCACTGCTCTTACAAAATTTTTGAGGGAGGATTATCGGACAGGGCGCGGCAGTGTCTGCTCCAGCGATTACTGCTCTCTACCTCGTCGGTGATAGCAGGCTTTCTCTGTCGCCTTTGACCATCTGAGGAAAAAAAGGGGATAATTATACCTTTATGTGTGTTTTGGTGACAGTTTGTGCAAGGCAGTGTGTCCAGTCCACACACTCCAGCTGCTGTCAGCTGCGGCTTTTAGGTACAGAAGAGTCCTTTTTTTTGGTATTTTATCACTATGTAAGGTCAAACGATCACCGTGTAAGTGAAATAGGTTAAAACTCAGCATTTTCACGTTTTCTCTTCAGAAAAGTTTCTCATTTAAAGAGCTGAAAATGATGTCCGTTTATATGGGAACGGCAGAAACCCTGAAAACAATGTAGTTAGCGTGACAGGCCATGAGCTGGCGCTGCCAGTTGTTTCTGGAACGATGTTTTTGCAGATTCCCGAACAGATGGATGCTGAAATAAGTGGCTCGGGAAGCGACACAACTCGCAGACATGCAGACAAGCGCTCCACAGAACCAGAGCCAACGCGAAGAAAAGCAATAACTCAGTGAAGGCCCACGCTGCGCCGCCGACACAAACCCCATCCGGAGTGGAGAGGTGTCGATACCTCGCTGTTTGTGCCGCCTGTCTGCTGACTTATTGAGCAGCGGTTCAATGCCGTGGATCTGAGGGTTTGATGTATGGGGATCCGTGTGTGTGTGTGTGTGTGTGTGGGGTCCACAGGGATCCCAGAGACGCCGCTGACACGGAGGGGGAAGCGCAGCGGCGGGCCGGGCCGGCCGGCCACGGCGGTCCACAGGCGCTGCGTGTCAGGACACGAAGATGGATGGAGGAGATCCGCCCCTCGTCCACGGGAGGGAGAGTAACTCAGAGTAACTCAGAGTAACTCAGCCCAGATGCCGAGGAACCCCGGGCCCTCCGGCCGGCTGGTCAGCCGCCTGCAGCCGGCGCGTGATTTAAACTCCTCAACGCACAATCTTCACCCAGCGGGAGTGGGTCACCAGGAACACTTTGTCTCTTCTCACTCGGATGGTTTCACATTTTCAGAGAAATTTACTGCCGTTGTAGACGAAGCGCTCACTCTGCCAGAGCACTGGAACTTAACGGCGAAGCGGCGGAGCGTCGAACAAGCAGCTGGAGGCTCATTTCCTTCTCCTTCCTCCACTTCGCTCAGGGACTTACGACATAAATCTTTGTTCAAAAGTTTAACCTTCAAATGTCACACACACATATATAAAACCGTTATTTAGGCACCTCACTGTCAAGACATTTAGATTAGCATGAGGGGAATTTTGAGGGTTGTCACCGAAGAAGACTCTCCGATGACGCAACAAAGAAGAGAGAATGTTTTAGGCTTCAAAGCTTTACGAGCAGATTATTGACTAATCCTGGAGTGTGTGTTTTTTTGAGAGAGTGTTGTTAGACAAACAGATTTTCAGTATATTTTGAATATGGTCATCTGACCCAACTTCATTGAAGACTACACTTCTTTACAGAACCTAAACTAACTGTTCAAGTGTTAAATTTTTTCTGTCCCTGAATGTTTTGTGTGAAAAAAAAGAAATGTGTTCAACATTGAATCTACACATTTTCAAGGCTCTGCAACTCGTGCACAGAAATTGCAAATAATATTGTGCAGAATCTAAGTTCTGAGAGAGAAAGAGCTTCACATGCAAGCAATTATGTCAAATTTATTGTCTGACCAAAAGATAAACTGCAATAACAGAGAATCCTCCTGCTGTGACAGCTGATAGATCTTCTCTAGTCTTTGGCTGGATCTCTCTTGTCGATTAAATTCCTCTGAATACAGACAGTAAATACTTTAAATCCAGTTTTAAGTTTAGAATTCTCACATATTCTAAGACAATCTGCTCCAGACACGGTGATGTCCTGTCTTGTGTGAAAACACTGCTGCTCAGCGAGGTTTAGTCGTCTTATTTTGAAAAGTTCCCCTTTATTCGGGTCTCTTTTCGAAACATGGCAGATCCCTTCAGTGTGTTGTTGCAGGCTTTAGAGGAATCACTGTTGGATCTCATTCTTTACCCGGACTGAGTCAGTAGTGATTCACAGTCCAACCGCACGACTATTACCTGTGTGTGTGCGTGCACATCTTTGTGTGTGTGTGTGTGTGTGTCTTGGCACGACGAGCGGCTCTAATGCGCCCTAATAAGCATGATGTCACCCACCTGTTTGTTTGGCTCAGGGCTCCCGATGACTGATGGGACGATTTTCGATAATTATCTTATCTGATCTGGAGCTCAAGGCAACACGAACCGTAAACGTGAAGCATCGCCTGTTCTGAAGTAATCACCGGGATTTATCCACTTATGAAAATTGGTGAGACGAAGGTTTTTTTTCCACTTACCTTCTAGAAAATAAGGAAAAGTTAAGTAGGTACACCGCAGCGTGTTCTTCTATAAATACTCTAATTTGGCTGAATGTTTGCCCTCACGATGCGATGTAGGGGCAGGACTTTTCTTCCTAAACTGGAAAACATGTTTGCACAGTGAAAATAGGAAAGGCCTGATATCATGAGCAAAAAAAACCAAACAAAACTGCTCTAACAAGTGAGCCGAAGCTGCCTCCAAAGACTGACAGATACCAGCTGCTGTTTAAATCCCCTTTACTTTTATTAGGTAACTTACACCTCAGCTGGTTTCTCATCCTGAATCAAACATGGAGCATCGAGCGTTGCTTGTGCAACATCCGTTTAAGGAGAGTTCAGAAAAAAAATGCCCAGGGGGCGAAACACAGTATTCAAGAACAAATATGCTGCTTAAGACATCGGACTCACACAAAAGGGAATAATGACAGTGATGCACAGATGAAATATCGCACAGGAAGCTCTCAAAGGAGTTTAGTACCAAACGTCAGGAGTGTTTGACGATCGCTGTTCAGACAAGCATGGCACTTAGCGCATTTGTGGTTGGGGCTAATACCGCTTGTTACTCTCCAAACAGCCCGTTAATTCTGGGTTCTCGGGGGGGATAAGAGCCGTGGAACTCTGCGGCCGCATAAAGTTTCTGTCTTTCAACTTTGCAAACATTCAAAGAAAAAAAAAATGAAAGAGTGACACATGAAAGCAGAGAGGTTGATGATGCATTTTCTATTACCTGAGGATAAATGTTGACGGCATTGTGTTAATATGATGCAGACACGTTAGGTCAGGAAAAGACAGATACAAAACGTGTCACTGGCAGCGTGAATCACCGAGTTAAGTAATGCTGGACTTTTGAAGAAGACGGAGGAAAAGGTCACAGATGCAGTGTTGTGTAAGATAAATCTGGATGCTTTCCTGGTTGAACTGAAGGTCTGAAAAGTAAATCAATGCAAAATGGAGTTTTTTTACTTTCTCGGTCAACTTCCACTCAGAGAAAGAAATGTTTTAATGTTGGCAACAGAGGTTAATGTAGCACAAAAATTCATACTTTTTGAGTTATTTACCTGTAAAATTTGGATTTTTCTTGATGAATTTAATATACATTTGTATGTAAGTGGTCCAGAGAAAACGTTTCACTTCAGATGTAACATGAAAGTGACCATCAATGAGTCATTTAACCTGTTGGAGGAAGAGTATTGGCTGGAATACAGTTATGAATGACCAGGTCAGGATGTATTGATGAGTCGTCCTGTTATCCTCACACTGTCTCACACTCAGATGTCCAGGATGATAAGGGAACTGAAGGTTCAAATAAAACTCAGTTAAAGGGGAATTGATTTTTATCCCAGACACACTTGTCTATTTAACACACTTTTTCTGTTTATGGAACACACAAGATGGAAATTTGTTTGTGTATCCTTTTTTTTTTTTTTAAAGATTCTTCATGTTTTGTTTTGTTTTTTTCCTCTGGGAATTTACTCGAATTTTACATTTCTGGAGATTTTTTCCTGGAGTATTATTTATTGGAACAGTTTTAGCTTGTTCTTTTTTTTTAATATTTGCAAATCCAGCTATTCTGGTGCTTTCAGCTGTTTAACTTTAGCTGTTTTTCACAATATGATTTATGAAAATTAGTTTGGGATGCAATTGAATTAAAAAGAAAAACAAGTTTAATTACAAATCATTTTGTGACAGTCGGTACAGGGGGGATGAATAACCACAGGCTGGTCTAGCTTAAAGACAGTGCTACAATTCAAGTCAATATTCACCAAAACCTTCACAAGAGAGACATCTGCTCAGTTTGAGGGGAAATGAGAAAAACACAGAAGAAACCAACTCAGAACTGGATCAAACAGAACAGGCTGCAACTTTTATGCACCTCAGATCAACCGGGTGGGCAGAACAGAACTTTAAGAGACAAGGAAAGAAAAAAGGAAGCATGACTGTCTTTTCAAACCGTGAGAGGAAAGCAGATTACATGGAGAAAAGCCTTGAATGTCACAGGGGGAACATGCAAACTCAACATAAAGAAGTTTGACTTCACTCCAGGATTTCCCAGTTTGGGATTAATAAAGTAACTCTACTCTTGAACTGGAGATAGTCTGAGAGTTTACTTAATTTATTCAACAAACTCACTTTCACCCGAAAAGATGGTCTATAAATGTATCAGAGCAAGATCTATATCAAAACTGTGCTTTGTTTTTATTTTAAACCTCAGAGACAAAAACAAGGGTCTGGGGGGTTTTGTGTGTGTGTGAGTGTGTGCGAAATTACTGTGAGATAGATCAGCAAAAATAATAATTTTAACGACATTAGGATACAATGAGTGGTGCGTTATGACTGGCACGCTCCAGATCGTGAAGTTATGGAAGAAATCCAAACAGTGCATTTCAGTATAATTACAGCCTTCATCTGTGTTATCTGACCCAGAAATCACATTCTCCTCCTGTGTGTTTTCTTCCTGCTTATCTGTGCAGTGTGATGGGCAGAGCACAACACGGCCTCTGCCAGCTGGGCAGGTTCGAGCCTTCGCAGGACCACCAGTGCTAAAAATGCAGTACAGTGAAGCAGCCCGGGTAAAAACATCCACCCAATAAACGAGACGATGTTGAAAGGATGAGCCTCCGAGTGTCAGCCTGCCAGTAAGACACAAGAGGAAATTTACTCAGCCACAACAACCTCAGTGCAAGGCCAGGCTCCTCCGCCCTGATGGGGCCCGACACTGGCAGCACATGGAGGTGGTGGAGGTGTGTTCAGATTATCAGGACTGTGTGTTCACATGGGACTTTTTATTTCTCTATAAATCCGAATAAAGCCTAATTCAGCACTAAAATGACCATTTAAACGCCTGAAAAACTTCATTCAGAATCGAGTTTAAATCCGAATAGACCAATGGGTTTATTCTTCTTTGGAAGTAAAATTATATGCAGATTGGGTAGCGTCAAAGTTAATAGAGAGGAAAGACGAGAAAAACGTTGTTTACTTCCGGGAGACGTCAGTACGTCGCGACTGCCGCTGTCCAATCAGAATGCTTCATTTTCCCACGTAAACATGACGCTCATGAATTCAGAATTAAAAACACCATGTAACGTCACGTGTGTGATAACATAACGTGCAAAGAGTCTGACTTTGTGAAAGTTTTTACTCAGAATAGCGTGAGACTGGCACTAGGTTTCTGCAGCCTTGTGAGTGTGTGCGTGCGTGTGTGTGTGTGTGTGTGTGTGTGTGTGTGTGTATCTGCTTCCATTGTAATGATAGCCTTCAGCCTCTCACCAGGCTGCAAGGCTGCTGCTCTCACCCTCAGGGTCTCTGCCAGCCCCCGGAGCCCGGGGAATAGGGCCTGCAGCTGGGCCACAGGGAGCGAACCCAGCCTGTCAGCTCTCCACCTAATGCCAGTCTGCACAAACTCACTGCCTGCATGGACATCACTGATGTGCACATGCATGAACCCCATCACAAGAACTGATAGTGACACAAGTTAAAGTGTTCAAAAGATTAAAGGAAGGAGAGTCCGCCTCTGGAGACTGACCGAGGTGAATTCTGCAGGATGGTGTCGCCATCTAGTGGTCCTATCAGGTCAAACACGTTCTCACAGCAGTGAGCAGGGGAGTCAGAAACGTTTTAGTTCAGGGGCAAGTTGAAGGTGAAGTCTCCAAGCAAGACTGGAAATTGAAAAGCTGCATGTTGACAAGTCATAAAGCTAGAAAAGGAACCAACTGGAAATCAAATGTCTCCCATCATGGATTTGAACTAAAACTGAGTTTTGTTTTCTGAAACTTTTAAAGCTGTCTCAGCTTCATTTTAAAGGTTGAAGATGTTTTGCAGTTCCAGTGAAATTTGGTGGAAAAAAAAAAAATCACAAAAATGGCTCTTTGGATCCTAAAGACTGCAGACATCTGGTCGAGGTAGACTGACTCCAGCGATCAGCTGTGTGACTGCAGCTGCGTTGGCACATGGATGAATGTAAACAGTGAGAAATAAATGCTGAAATTCTCAAGCAGAAAATGAGTGAAAAAATCAATTAGAACTCATTCATGTCAAATAACAAAAAATTAAATAAATAAATAAATAAATGATGAAGCTCCCAGGATTCAGATGAACATTTTACTTCCATTTCTGCTGCTTATACATTTTTCAAAACACACAAAGAAAGCACAGGTTAACACATTTGTTTCGTTCACTAATGAAAGAAAAGTGAAATGTGATTATCTCAGGGACATCCAAGGGACCGTTTGTCAGCCTCTGTGGAGTTCAACACGAATGGAAACCAAAGGGTTTGAAATCTCATTTTTTGTGGCAAATCAGAAACAATAAACTCTCCTCGAGTAAAGTCTTAACAGTGTTTAAATCACATTTCCATGAAACTGGATGATGCAGAACTTCCTGAATAAGACCTCCCAGAGAGTCATTCATGACTTCTTCTCTGAGTTTTCCCGTCGTACAGCAACGACCACGATCACTGAAACTTCTCCCCACACATTTCAAGAATCTGGCTTCTCACCTGTGTGAGTCTCATGTGGTTCAAGAAATTTCCCTCTTTCTTGAAACTTCTACCACAGATTTTACAGTTTAAGTTCTCATCAGTGCCACTTCTTGTGTTTTGACATATTTTATGCTTTTTACAGACAATTTCACCAGAAGTTTCCTCGCATAGACACCTTTCACCTTCAACCTGCTTCTCTGACACAGGAACGCTGCTGATTTTTTTCAGTTCTGTATTTCTAGCTGATTCTGAGTCGAGACGTTTTTTCATGTTATGGCCTTCAGAGTCCTGAGAGATGAGCTGCTCAGTGTCCGGTTCTTCTTCTGGCTCACCTGGAGAGCTTTGATCCTCAAGGAATCGCTTCCAAAGTTCGGTTTAACCGAACCGAGATCATTCTGCTCCACAATCAGAGGAGGTTCTGGTTCTTCCTGCTCTAGACAGTCGTTTGCTTCCTGTTTAAAGAGCCGCTCCTCTCTACAGTCAAGGTGCTGTGGGAGCTCTGGAGGGACACAAAAGTACAAGATAAAAGGTTAGTTACATTACTCTATGTAACTTACTATACTACATAATAATCTTGGAAGAGACACTTTTTGTTCAAATGGAAATAAAAGTTGAGAAATAACGTTTTCCAAAATGGTGCTTCTTGTATAACATTACATTTTGGAAGAAGAATATGTCATTTTTTTGTCCAAAAGAAACTTCTATTAAATGGTAGTAACTTTAAGAAAAGATTAGTTTGAATAATTTGGCGCTTAAGTCTGCTTGTATATGTGTGTGTTCAGACGTTCCCATACCTATTCTGTGTAACTTGATCTGAGGCCTCCTGATGATTTCCAGCAGTCTGCTGTGACGATCCCTCTCCTCCTCGTACTGGACCACAGTTTGTTCAAACACAGAGAAGATTTCCACAGCTGCAGCAGTCAGTCGCTGGATGGTCAAGTCTCTCACAGAGTCCTGGGAAGTGTCAGTTCCACCATCAGTAACAGTCGCTCCAACAAGATCCTCCTCCTCTTTAATGTGCGGCGCTTCATGTTCTTCCAGCTCTCGACTGGAGCCGGTCTGGTCAATGTGTTGCTGTGGGCTCTCTGGTGGGAAACAAGACAAAACTCGCCGATTTGATGGATGTGAGTCTTACAGTGATGGAGGGATGAGAGAGGAAAGGCTACATTTAAAATAGAGGAATTTAGAAACGAGAAGGGGGTGAGAACACATTTCCTTTTAAATAGAAATACAAAGTGCCACAAGAAAGAAGTAAAAGAGCATTTCTGTCCTAAGGTGAATTACCCAGCTGGCATTTTAGTGTTGAGTGTTGAATCAATGACTGTTGAATTTTGTTTTGATTTTGCAAATATGATCAACATTTGTTCCCACCGCCGTCAAACTCCTAAACAATGTTGCTTAGGCCAAAGATTGTGCATTTTTCTTTGTTTTTAATTTTTTATAGCGCATGTTTGTATCATGGGTGACCTTTGTGGCATGTGCAATACTGTTTCTATGTGTTTTATGTGCAATATGGTTTTACGGAGATGGTTTTGACAGTACAGCTTTGAGTCTAAGACAAATTTCCACAAGTGGGACAATAAAGTATATATTGATTGATTGATTGATTGATTGATTGATTGATTGATTGATTGATTGATTGATTGAAATCACAATGTTATTTCAATGTCATGTCTTCAACCCTGAATCAATGCTGGGTTTAGTTAAACTGAGCAGTATAGCAGCAAAAGTGCAGAAAAAATGTAAATGAAACTGACCCCTGATGTAGATACACAATCTAACCACTGGGCTTTCAGCCTGAAGTTCAGTCATATTCACTCAGTCATTTCAGCATTTCATTACAGACGGGTGAAACACAGGATCCACCTTACCTGTTGAGCTATGACTTTGCTGTAAATTACATTGGTAAATGGGAGGGTGAGCACTCCTTTGCAGAAAACTACGTTTCCTTAAATACAGTTCAACACACCGGAAACAAAGTGGTGGTTTTCAAAATGTTTGTTTTGTGTTTCACTCAAGTTCAAAATTTCATCAAATTACGTAGTAAAAGTATCCGTTTGGTTAGACATTCTATCTTGACGAGACAATGAAAATAGACTCAAAAAAAAGAAAAAAAGAAATCAGTTTTGTGCAATACCCCTGTCTGAAAGCCTATGTGATGAACACTGCTCTTTACGGAGCTCCCTTGAACGCCTCATCACGCAGAGAGCGCATGAACAGCAGAGCAGCACGCGGCCCTTAATTGATTCGGCTCCGCTCCACTCTGGTGCAGACGAGGGAGAGACTGGACAGTTTTCCGTGTTCCGTGTGTGTTATTTGAAGTTCAAGTAAGTTCCTAACTTTGATAATTGTGTAGTATTACCCCTTTTGGGTTTATTTGGAAGAGTAGAAGTTAGCTATGATCGTGTTTATGACCCACGTGTACTGCAGCCCACTTAATGTATCTTCTATGTCATGTGACTGTGTTTGTACTTACTTTTGCACATGTTAACCATGTTTACCTGATACTAATGGCCTAAATCCCCTGTATATGAATGTCCTATGTGTTTTCACCATGTATCCCCCTGCTTACTAGTAATTATTTGCATTTACTGTATGTTTCCTGTTTAATTTGATATTATTGTATACCAGACATATTATACTGATTGCTAATGTTACTGAATCATCCCCATGTAGTGTTGTAGTACTCGAGATTGGTCTCGGTCTCGAGACCGGTCTCGAGACCACTTTTTGAAGATTTTGGTCTCGTCTCGCACTCGACCACATTTTTACTCGGTCTCGTCTCGGTCTCGGGCACAGAGGACTCGGGATTTTACAGTGAGACCAGCCAAGACCACAGCTGCAAAAGCGCTGAACTGCCTGTCAACTGCCTCGCCTGTTCAGTGATTGTACTCCGTGGATGGATGCGCGCGAGCTCCAGTCCTCTGGCCCGCGATTCATGTGCCCCCCCCCCCAAAAAAAATGGCCCGATGCCAAATCTAGTTGCACCCCTGCACTACAGGATGATCGGGCTGAATTTTGCTGCGATCTTCTCCTCCCAACTGAAGCCGACAAGGTCTGATTGTCGGGAGTATGCAAATGAGTTCGGGTTCGAGCTTCATGTGGTGTGTAGCGTGTTTAGAGAGATTTTTTCCGATCGGAGGCATCGGAAGGGGAGATCGTAGATGAACATGTTTAATTAAAGTACGCCCCGCCCGCCCATGGGACACACTATGTATCGTTAGAAAGCTTTAGAAAGCTTAAATTCTCACGAATCCATCGGTATAAACCACTTTCAGATGTGATTACCACAGCGGGTAATATAAACACATTTGTCCAACAAATAGCAAATAAAATAAACAGCGCAACTCACCTTTGAAGGCTCATAACTGATCACAGATGAAAATAATCCAGCAAAAACTGCCACAGTCCAAACATATGCACCCAGACAAAGCTAGAAAGTATAGCATTTTGTCCAAAACATGTCTTGAAATAAGCAAATAATCCAGAATTAGACGCGCCACCATGCGCGCACGTGGCGCGTCGTGCGCGTCCTATAATAATCCACACTTTTATCAGAAATAAAATTTCACTTGCGCTGAGGATATCCAATATGGCGACTGAACATTTCAACCAATAAAGTGACTCATCCCTGCCTCCGATGGCTAACCAGCCAACCGTTGCCCAGACTAATGGACTTCATCATCGGTCGTCATCGCTCGTCATCGATGAATTCTGAGCCAATCACGTCGGAGGAAACGTTTGACTGACAGGGCTGGTAGCCAATGAGCTTGCTGAATGGCTGGATGGCCCGACAGCGCTGTTTTGGGGCTGCTGAGGGCTGAAAACTGCGGCCTCTGTTCCTCTCAATCTGAGTGCCTTATCCCACACTGAAGCCTATCTGATGTGATTTTTTGAGTACTTTATGAGTTTTTGGAGTGAAAATAATGTAAAAACGGGCTAAACACCAACATATACCGCCGGGGCATAGCAGTATAAATACATGTGTGAAACACTCATTTCTTGTATTACTGCTCTGACATTTTGACCTGAACTATGTAAGACCCCAGGCTTTAGCAAAATTGTGTTTTCAAGCTATTATTTCCAGGTGTTTAATGAGGGAAAAAATTCAGACGAGAATGAAATTCATCCTAATTCAGTGTGCTGCAACATAAATAAATCTGTGCCAGTAGCACCTAGAGTAATTCTGACTGCACTGGGTGAAAATACAGGTTGTCAGCTTTCAAATGAGACCCCAACCATGCATGTACTCCAAACAGTACAAGAACAGCATTCAGTTTACTTTCTGTACATCTTCAGTAGAAATTTCGGGCGGAAATTGCATGTAAGGTTTTAATTTTTCTGGGGGGCGGGGGTCCGCCGTAGCCGAGGGGCGCCCCGACGCTCCGTGTGAGCGCCGCTCTGACGGCCCGAGTGGGCAGCGCACTGCTCGCCATCCGTCAGCATCGTTAGGAATCGCTCGTCGCCCCCCACCCCACCCCCCCCGCTCAACAACTCTCCTTCGGGGCGCTTGTGTCGGGCTCGCCTAGGGTGCCTGAGAAGCCTGGGGCGGCCCTGGTGAGGAGCGATTCTCTGACAGAATCTTGTAGTGTGTGTTCTGCTCCAGAGCAACACCACACACTAAAAAATCAGAAGAGGAAGATCTGCTGCGACCTGTCTTCTGTTGTCTTCTAGTATGTGGTCTCTGTATGGGGTAACAGAGACAGGTTTCCCCAGCTGCTAATTTAACATAAATAACATGACAATGCTATGTTGAAGAGACATGTTGAATTGTTCTTTAGTTGCAGACAAGTTTATTACAAGCAATCTTACACTTACCTGAAAACTAATGAAAAGCACTGAATAAAATGGCTAAGTAAAATTTAGTATTATCTCGGTCTCGGTGTCGATCTGTCTGGTCTCGGTCTTGACTCGGTCTCGACCCCCCCAAAGTCTTGGTCTTGTCTTGGTCTCGACGCACTGTGGTCTCGGCCATGTCTTGGTCTCAGTTTAGGTGGTCTCGACTACAACACTATCCCCATGACACCTTTTCTGTTTTTTATTTTTTTATTCCAGACCACCCACACACACACACACACACACACACACACACACACACACACACACACACACACACACACACACACATGTTCATTTAAATATACACACCAATGACCTGTTCCAGTTCCCTGCTGCATGTCAATAAAGTTGATTGAAGATTCTCTGACCAGAGTCTGTCCGTAGTGCTGCCACCCAATGAAGATCCACCCGCCTTCTTTACAACCCCCCCTATACCTCAGAGCTGCTGTGCTTCATAAGACAGCAGGACAGTCCCGCTGGAGGACATGGAGCGATGTGACGGTGCAGCACCTCCTGTCAACATCTCTGGGCCCAGAGGAGGAGGACTCCTGGTCCAAGAGTGACTCACGTCCTCCTGCAGAAACCTTCCACGAAGCACACGTTCAGAACACACGATAAGGCTACATGGAGTATGATGTCCAGCTGGGTGTAAAGCTAACTAGCTTAGCCGCGTGCTAATGCTAACCAGCCAGCGCGCTGCGTGGAAAGAAATTGAAAAGTCACAGAGAAGCTGCCGTAATGACAAATGAATCCAGAAATATAAGAATTGCTCGGTCAGTAAATTTGTATGCCAATAAATGGAAGAAAAGCATAGACATATAAGCCTATAATTTTTACTTCTGCCTTCATTTTGTGTTTCTATGCAAATGAGCTTTTGTGAGATGAAGCGGGGCTTTTCTTTCCCAAGGAAATATAAGTTCCAATCACGCTGGGGGTGAAGAATATAAACATCTGGTGCGTCGATCTGTGAACAAACAAACACAAACAGACACGTGTTAGAGGCGGGGCGCGAACCCGCGACTACTGGAGATTATCGCTCATAAATCAGTTGACTCACCCAGCGATCCATGTCCAGCTGATCATGGAGAATTAAGACTTTTAAGTTTGACGTCCTGCGGAGAAGCTGATTTGATGTTTCTGACTGCATGATTCTTGCCAACACTAGGCGGCACTGTTTATCCCATTAACACAATCAATTGTCTGCCTCCGCACCTCACAAAACACATCACGTCTGTCGTGCTGCTTTGGCTGCACTGACTGCTCCACACCACACGGAGCGCTGTGATCTGATAATTCAACACAGGTGCCACATTGAGTTCCAAGGGTTTCATCCCCCCCCCCCCCCACCCCCCCCCCCCCCCCCCCCCCCCCGAAATTTCTTTATTTACAACAAACACACAAAAACTCGTGCACTCACTTTTACACATCTTGTATAATACACAGCATACCTCAGTCACATGATCATTTAGGCCCATTTCCACTGTTCCAAACACTGGAACAGTGGGCTCTTATCTGAACAAATACATGTTCTCAAACAGTGTTCTGGCTTTTAAACCTTTTGTGGATTTGTGAAAATGGAAACAGTGCAATCAAATGCCAACAGCAAGGAGACAAGTCCGCCATTCCACAGAATCAACACTAAATGTCCTCAAATACACTCAGCACGCTGACATACCAAATGTACACATATATTGGCGTTGATTTTCCGTGGTTAAAGTGGTCTGGCACCTTCAAATAAATATATTTCAGTAGTAACTTCACCAGTCCCTCTTGTAAGATCGTTATTTTAAGTTTTGCACTGACATATCTCCATTGTAGTGTAAAAGCAGTCCCTGAAAAATCCTTCCACAGTGGAGATTTAGAGAAACTTCATCTTTTGTTTACCAAAGGGTGACCAAGCGTACTCTTACCCGGACATGTCCACCTTTTACGTCCTATCCGGGGCGTCCAGGCGGGTTTTATAAATATAATTCCCACATACCGAGAGGAAAAATAGAATGTAGAAGAAAAGCAGGATGAAGACAATTAAAGTTGAAAAGTACATATCCTTGTTGCTTTTTCAGTTAGTATTTTTGTGACACTCTTCTATTATTTATCTTCTTAGTTATTAAGAGATATATTGTTAAAGCTGGATTTTCTAACAGAAGAGTTCATATTTAGAATGTTATTTAATATTTATGAACTTATTTGAGAAGAGTCTGAGAGAGGTATTATTTTGTTACAAGTTTTTACAGATTTCATTTTATTTTGTTACAGAAGTTAATTTTGCAAGTTAATTTTGCCAGCAGGTTAATTTTGTTGCAGAATTTAATTTTGCAAGTAAATTTGTTTTCTGTTTGTTGATCAGTTTCGGATCATTTCCCTCCTGTGTGTGGAAGCTAAGATTTTCTTTAGCCTAGTCGCCAACCGACTGGGCTCGTATTTAGCGAAAAACAGATTTATTGACACATCGGTCCAGAAAGGTGGAGTTCCCGGAATAGCGGGCTGCGTGGAACATACAGGTGTGATGACACAGCTCATAAGGGAGGCCAGGGAAAACAAGGGCAATCTGGCAGTGCTGTGGCTGGATCTGCCGAACACATATGGATCGATGCCCCACAAGTTGGTTGAGCTCACTCTGGAAAAACATCATGTTCCGTGTTGTGTGCGAGATCTTGTCTCTGATTATTACAGCAACTTCAGAATAAGAGTCTCAGCAGGAGTGATTACATCTAGCTGGCGCAAAGTGGAACTTGGCATCATAACCGGATGCACCATCTCAGTCATTTTGTTCTCCCTGGCCATGAATATGCTGGTGAAATCTGCTGAACCCGAGTGCAGGGGTCCCAAGTCTAAGGCAGCTCAACGCCAACCTCCCATCCGAGCGTATATGGACGATCTTACGGTGACCATAGAGTCAGTCCCAGGATGTAGGTGGATATTACAAGGTCTCCAGAACCTCGTGGAGTGGGCGCGCATGTGCTTTAAACCTTCTAAGTCAAGGTCAATGGTGCTCAGAAGAGGGAGAGTGGACGACAGGTTCCGCTTTAACATCGCTGGAATAACAGTCCCGTCCATCACTGAGAAGCCAGTAAAGAGCTTAGGCAAGATGTTTGACAGCACATTAAGGGATACGGCATCCATTAAAACAACCTGCGCTGAGCTGGATGGTTGGCTGAAAGCAGTCGAGCAATCAGGGCTGCCGGGGAAATTTAAGGCCTGGCTGTACCAACATGGGATTCTCCCTAGAATTCTCTGGCCTCTCCTGGTCTATGAAGTGCCTCTGTCAACAGTGGAGACCTTGGAGCGGAAGGTGAGCAGCCATCTCAGAAGATGGCTGGGACTCCCCAGGAGCCTCAGCAGCGTTGCACTCTATGGCAACAGCAACAAACTACAGCTGCCACTGAAATCTCTGGAGGAGGAATACAAGGTGACTAAGACCAGAGCTGTGCTGCAGTATAGAGACTCAACGGACTCAAAGGTTTCGAATGCTGGTGTGGAGGTGAACACTGGGAGAAAGTGGAGCGCAGAGAAGTCAGTCCAACAAGCAGAGTCCAGAATGCATTTCACCAGGCTTGTGGGAGCAGTGACAAGAGGAAGGGCCGGCTTGGGCTCTCTCCCGACAAGGAACGTGGCTCCAAAAGGGAATCAGGAGCAGCAGCAAGTTCAGCAGGAAGTAAGAGCAGGGCTGGAGGAGGAGAGGTCCTGTTGAGCAGTGGGGATGAGCAAGCAAGGCGCTTGGTTAAGATGGGAGAGTGCAAACCAGAGGCGTGTGACCTGGGCGGACCTGTGGAGAGCAGAGCCCCAGAGGATCAAGTTCCTTATCCAGGCCATGTACGATGTGCTCCCAAGCCCCGCCAATCTACACACTTGGGGCTTGGCAGAAAGTCCATCATGCGCAATGTGCTCCAAGCGCGGAGCACTAGAGCACATCCTGAGCAGTTGTGCGAAAGCACTAGGGGAGGGCCGCTACAGGTGGAGACATGATCAGGTCCTCAAAAGCATTGCAGAGGCCATTGGGGGTGGAGTAGAGAGAGCTCGCCACTCCCAGCCTGTCAAGAAGATCATGACCTTTGTAAAAGCTGGAGAAAAGAAGGTGCTCAAGACGAGAACTTCAACAGGTGTTCTGACCACTGCAAATGACTGGCAGATGTTGGTGGACCTGCATAAACAACTGAAGTTCCCAAGTCACATTGTGAGCACCAGCCTGAGGCCAGACATCGTCCTCTTCTCCGAGGCCACAAAGCAGGTCATTATGCTGGAGCTGACTGTCCCTTGGGAAGATCGTCTGGACGAGGCCTTTGAAAGAAAGCTCGCCAAATACGAGGGTCTGGTAAGCAGCTGCCAGCAGGCAGGATGGAGAGCAAGATGCCTCCCTATTGAAGTGGGATGCAGGGGCTTTACTGCCCGATCTTTGTCCAAAGCCTTCAGCATCTTGGGCATTGTCGGAAGGTGGAAAGACGTTGCCCTCCGCAAAACCACAGAGGCAGCAGAAAAAGCCTCAAGATGGCTGTGGTTAAGAAGAGGGGAACCATGGGGGGCAGAGTAGTCAGGTAGCCATCTGGTCATAAGCTGGGGCCTGATCACCCCCAGCTGGGTCACCTGGAGGAGAGCGTATGATGTTTAAAGACCTGAAATGCTCGATGAATCCAGGAACATCACTGAAGATGTGACCAGAAGCATCATAAGATGTATGAACTCACCGTACCCAAAAAAATGACCTATAATGTATCAGAGCATCAAGATCACTATCAAAACTGCTTTGTTTTAATTTTAAGCCCCAAAGACAAAAACAAGGGTCATTTTTTTGTTGTTGTTGTTGTTAAATTATTGTGAGAAATATCAGCAAAATAATAATTTTAATGACATGTTAGGATACATTAGTGGTAATATTTAACCAGTGCGTTATGACTGGCACGCTCCAGATCGTGAAGTTATGGAAGAAATCCAAACAGTGCATTTCAGTATAATTACAGACTTCATCTCTGGTATCTGACCCAGAAATCACATTCTCCTCCTGTGTGTTTTCTTCCTGCTTATCTGTGCAGTGTGATGGGCAGAGCACAACACGGCCTCTGCCAGCTGGGCAGGTTCGAGGCTTCGCAGGACCACCAGTGCTAAAAATGCAGTACAGTGAAGCAGCCCGGGTAAAAACATCCACCCAATAAACAAGACAATGTTGAAAGAATGAGCCTCTGAGTGTCAGCCTGCCAGTAAGACACAAGAGGAAATTTACTCAGCCACAACAATCTCAAAGCAAGGTCAGGCTACCCAGACATGTCCACTCTTTACATCCTAAAAAGGTCCCACAAAACAGAGACTGACAGGCTCAGAGACAGTTATTTCCCCAGAGCCATCACCACTTTAAAGGACCTATATCATGCGAAATCCCCTTTTTTGAGGTTTTTACCATACCCCAAAGTTGAATTCCCTTTAAAACCACCCCCAAAAGGTTATTTGCCTTCATCCACGCATGTCTGAGTAATCTCTTTCAGTCTGCTGCTCTTTACAGCAGCCCCTCCCTTTGGGTAGAAAACAGTAGAGGTGTCCCCGACTAAGAATTGCAGAGCGTGCCTACACGGGGAGTCGGAGCAGCGCAGCACAATGCAGAGCGGTGCTCACACAGCACACGGAGCGTCGGGGCGCCAATACCCACAGCCGGCCCTGATTGCACTAATAATAATAAAAAATACAAATAATTAAAAAAAAAAAACAGCGCAGGCAGGTAAAACAACACTTATTTTTTTCCTACACACTGAAACACAGACTGGAACAAAGTGTCGGTCACTCTAAACATCAAACAAATGAAGTATAGTTCAAATGACCAGAAACAAACCCACTTCTAACAAACGGGCTAAAGCATGTTATTTATTTGTATCTATAATCTCTGCAGATAAGCTCACAATTTTTGGCTAAACAGTTTCTCACATTATCTGCTCAAATTAAATGAAATAGGCTTAATTGCACTGTGTCGGTCCGTTTCGCAGCGCAACATCCATGCAAAAACAAACACTAAATTAAATAGAATTAGCCTTTTAGATAAATAAAAATAATAATATAATAATAACCTAAAATATTACAATTAAACGAAATAAAAGTCAGCATTAAAAATGAGAATTGAGTAACAGAACCGTCTTTTAATAGCCCAATTATCTGGCTACTTACCCGTTTAATGTGGAAAGCCATGTTGTTGTGAAGTGATATGAAAGGACACAATTTGCATTTGACTTTTTTTGGATCATCTTTGACTTGGTCTGAAGTTCTGTTTTTTTCCAACATTGTAAGACTTTTAAAGTTAAGCCAAATCACCACCGAGATGCTGCTCTGTGACGGAGCTCTGCGCAAAGTGGGATTGTGCCACTCACCATGGTGGTTGATTCACAGACACTAAATAGATAGAATATTGAATAAAACTACAAGTTAAGTAAATTTTTCCACAGTATATTTGATAGGCTAACATGTATATCAAATAGGCTTTATGTCATGTTTATTTGGGGAAAAAAACCAAGCAATTCTATGTAAAATCAGTCATTCAGCACCCCCATACAGCTGTAATGGAATGGTCCTCGAGCTGAATGGTCCACATTTTTTCGATGCTTCGACTGCGTGATTGGCAGTCGAATCAGGCCCCTTCGAACGAATCGTCGAATCGTCGACTATCTGAGGACACCCCTAGAAAACAGCTCGTTTGAAACTCTTCAAACCTAAGTATGTCACAAAGTTGAACTCCTCCCCACCACCCTTCTCCCACCCCCGCACAGACAACACGCCCACTTTCCTGTGACCAGCACGCAGCTGATTTGCATTTTCCGCTGAGGAAAGGGTCCCCCCCCCCCCCCCCCCCCCCCCCCCCCCCACAGGCCGTCGACAATCAGCGTTGCTGCTTTTTGTATCTCCGATTACGGATATAAACTTTAACCATCGTCTGAAAGCAACAATCAAGCAAGAGCAAGAGTCTGGAGGGTCTGCGTTTGGTGAGTTTCTAACAGGAAAAGATGTTTTCACGTGTCTTTGTGTGTAGAGAAGCTGAAGCTAAAGAGCTAAAGCTAACCCTTAGAGACGCTAACGTAACTCCGATTGGTTGAAGTGCGCTGTCAGTCAAAGTCCACAGGGGGAGAGGCGGGATTTTCAGTGAAACTGAGCATTTTCTCTTCCAGGTTTCAAAATTACCTCTGAAAATCCTTTATTTAACACAAAATGACTTTTCCTTAGCGCCAAAAATAAACTATTACCATGTTAATGCCAATAATAGGGTTTGGACGAGCTAAAAAAGCATGATACAGGCCCTTTAAATGAGCACAAATAACTGTGAACCTCCCACAAATGCTCCTCAACCTGTGCAATACTAGGGTTTACTACTACCTCATAAAGCTGTGCTGATGTAACCCCCGGTTTAAATAAAGTTGTGAAAATTGAAGAAAAATGAAACAGTTACCAATTTGAATAAATATTTTATTTAATTCATTGGTTTGAACCTTAAAAAACAATTCATTTGTTATTTTGCTATTTCAAGAATTGAAATAATTGATTTAATTTTTTGGGGGGGTTATCTTCCTTCTGGAAAAAAAGAAGCTGAAACTCCGTGCAGCTTAATGAGCGAGGAGAGCCGCAGGATTCCTCATCGAGAAAAGGAGAAAGGAGCATTAAAAGGAATTAAACCACACTTTGTGAAACGGGGATCGTTTCTGATGCTTCTGAAACACCGGTTTTGGTGAGTTTGTGATGTTTTCTTTTGTGTCTGTAGTCCTCATGAGTGTGGAGGCATGCATGCGTGCAAAGCAGAGATGCTGCAGCGCCATTTCCTTTCATTTTTCTTATTTGAATTCATGATGATGCAACTTAAAGAACAGCTCAATTTTAGCTTTGGTTTAAAAGACTTTATTTTGTGTCGTGCAGGCCAGGTTGTTTATCCTGCCCGGGAGAGCTTTGGAGCGTGGTGAAGCTGCAGATGATCTGTGCTGACCAGCAGCACCACGAGGAAGAGGCGCACGTGGGTGACATCCGGAATGGCGAGCCTGACCCAGGATTCAGCACCTATGAGGATTTGAACTGTCGTCTCCGTGCAACATCATCGCTGCATCAGTCCAACTGCATCACTCCTGCGGTAGCATCTGGAACTTTCTCTCACTCACTGAGTGAAGACTCAGACTGAGACAGCACTTGGACTCAGGATAATCTTGGAACTAAGTAAATAAGAATTAGAACTAACTAA
Source organism: Salarias fasciatus (assembly GCF_902148845.1). Classification (NCBI taxonomy): domain Eukaryota; kingdom Metazoa; phylum Chordata; class Actinopteri; order Blenniiformes; family Blenniidae; genus Salarias; species Salarias fasciatus. The sequence continues at coordinate 119,742 of NW_021941247.1, forward strand.
GAATTGGAACTAACTAAATAAGAAAAAATAGGAATTAACATCATTTCTATTAGAAACCAAATTAGAATTTAAGAATCCTTTCAAATGATACTGAGTTAAAACTTTGCTCATTCCTAAAAGAAAAAAGGGGTGTTTATTTCATTATTGTGTGATTGTTCATTTGTTTTGTGAAAAGTTTAAGTAAAGTTGCTGGCTTTTTGTTATAAGTGATTCCTGGTGTGTTATTTCCTTTTCCCCACTCAATTCGAACCTAAAACTGGTCCAGTGATCGTGGTTACTCGGGAATTAGTGACACGAGTGCTACACAATACTTAGACCACTTTCCTATTAATAGAAAATCTTTTTATTGTTATTTTGCACAAATGTCGCTGCTAACCCTATTATTTTTTTATAACATTTTTTTATTTTATATTTTATCTTTTAAATTATTCTTATATGTTTATCCATGGAGAGCCCCATCTAATTTCGTTGTTTCACAATGTTCCGTTCGTTGTATACAATGACAATAAAGAACATTCTATTCTATTCTATTCTATTCTATTCTATTCTATTCTCATCCAGACGATGAGACCTCCATCCAAAGCCTCCACAAGTAAAGCCTCTGAAGCTCACACCAAGCCGAAGACGGAGAAGGACCGGCTGAAGGAGCCGTTTCCTGCCCTACGCACGGCCAACGATCCAGAGCCGAAGAAGCTGCTGGATGAAGATGAAGTGAAAGTGGCAGCTGACTCCACGAAGGAGCTGGAAACGTTTCTGCCCTGTGCCGTCGCATGGCGTTCTTTCGATTGTTTGGGTCTAACTGTTGGCCCACTTGGGGCCCCTCCTGGCTAGGGGGCCCCAAGCAATTGTCTGCCTTGCCTCATGGCAAGCTATGGCTCTGCCAAGCCGGTACCAGAGATAGAGGTGGAGGGGACCCTTAACAGCAAACCCTTGGGATATGTTTCCACCAACGCCAGGGACCCCGACCACGTCACACCCAACGTCTTTTTGATGGGGCGGCCCGACGGATCGTTGCCTCAGGTGGTCTACCCAGAGACGGAGCTCATCCGCCGCCGCCGTTGGAAACACTTCCAGGTTCTGGCTGACCACTTTTGGTGAATATAGAGACTTTTGGTGTCTATATTCACCAAAAACTTCACAGGAGAAACATTTGCTCAGTTTGAGGGAAAATGAGAAAAACACAGAAGAAACCAACTCAGAACTGGATCAAACAGAACAGGCTGCAACTTTTATGCACCTCAGATCAACCAGGTGGGCAGAACAGAACTTCAAGAGACAAGGAAAGAAAAAAGAAGCATTACTGTCTTTTCAAACCGTGAGAGGAAAGCAGAGTACATAGAAAAAAAGCCTTGAATGTCACAGGGGGAACATGCAAACTCAACACAGAGAAGTTTGACTTCACTCCAGAATTTCCCAGTTGGGGATTAATAAAGTAACTCTCTACTTTTGAACTGGAGATATCTCTGAGTTTTCCCATCATACAACGATCACTGAAACTTTCCCCACACGTTTCAAGAATACGGCTTCTCACCTGTGTGAGTTCTCACGTGGTTCAACAAACGACTCGGGTAACTGAAAGTTTTACCACAGATTTCACAACATCGTGGCTGCTTGTGAACTTCAGAGTCCTGAGAGATGAGCTGCTCAGTGTCCGGTTCTTCTTGTGATTCACCTGGAGAGCTTTGATCCTCAACGGGCTGTACGTCTGACCTCTGAAGTACCTCTTCGATAGAGTCCGGGTGTCATGGCGGCGCTCACAGTAGCCGCGGCTAACTGCTCTCCCAGTCAGTACTTCAGAAACGGACTCATAGATAATCTGAAAACTATCTATGGCAGACAAGAACTCCGGATAGGACAGGAGGTCGTACAAAGTGTTACTGTTGATTTCATTGATTCACACAACATCCCGACGGACATAGCAAGAACTCCCGGGTCTCTGTAGATCACCGTGCCGACGGAGAGGCGACGTCAGCGGCGTCGAGAGAGATCGTGGAAGCGGGGCTGCAGAGCCGGAGTGTTAACACGGCTACGGAAGCAGCCATACAAACCACCGCTCCTGAGCATCTTTCTCTCGAATGCACGTTCCCTCGCCAACAAAATGGATGAACTGAGGTTGCAGTTCACAACATCGTCAAGGACAGCTGCATTATTCTGATCACGGAATCCTGGCTCAACTCATCGGTACCGGACTCGGCTATCAAGCTGGACGGCTACATAGCCCATCGGCAGGACAGGACGAAGGACTCCGGTAAGAGGAGAGGAGGGGGCGTGTGCATGTTCATAAACAAAAACTGGTGTCCCGACGCGGTGACTGTGGATAGTCACCTATATTGCCTATATTGCACCCGATGCTAATGCTAGCGCAGCTAACGGACTACTCCACAGCAGCATTAGCAAGCAGCAGAGCAGACACCCTGAAGCAGCACACATCATAGCTGGGGACTTTAATCATGTGGATCTCAAAACGGTGCTCCCCAAGTTTTATAAGCACGTCAAATGTGCCACCAGAGGAGCAAATACACTGGACAAGGTGTATTCCAACATCAAGCTGGGCTACAAGGCTAAGCAGCTAGTGTAACCCTGGGTTACATAGGATTTCAGAAATAAAAGCCTGTAAATAAAATGTCTTCAAAGAAATACATAAAGTGATGCTAAAAAGAAAAATAAATAGATGAAATCAGTTAAAGTCATTAAATTATTGTAAATGCTGTATTTCATGATTTCATGTTAAATGGTTCAAGAATGTATATTTATGGTTTCCCCTGTTTTGTTTATTGAAAATGTGCACAGACTCTTATTTTGAAGGACTGCCCTGCAGTGTGACCGTGACTACCGGGTTGTTACATTTTTTTTCACTGCTGCAGAGCAGATAGTCTGTGATTCCCGCTGGAAAAAGAGGAGAAAATTGAGAGAAAAGAGATAAAAAGAGTGTATTTTAAGTTCATTTTTGCTCTTTGGAAGATTTATTTTTTGTTTTCAACCTGCCCTGCCTGGGTGACTTTACATATTTTGCCAAAACGGGACTTGGTGAGTTGAAATATGTATTTTATTTCATGTAAAGTATGTTTTGCTTTAATATATTGGTTATATGAGGAGATATGGAGCTTGACTATCGATTTTCTGTTGTTTTGTGTTGAAACATTGCATTTAAAAGGTGAAATAGTGGTTAATTGAAGCATGGGCTGAGGCCCTGTGATGTGTTTTTTCTTCCGTCGCCGTGATGGTGCGCGTGACACCTTGTTAAGTACTGAGAATGTGAAAAACAGACTGATCATTAGTTGAAGCCACCAGATGTGCTATTTCATTTATTTATGCATTTTATGTGATTGTGATAGGTCTTTAAGGTCTGGACTGGAAATGAGAGTCAATGTTGGATTTGAACATCCACGTGCGCGATTCAAGATGGCAAGCCTCCCAGGGATCATGTGAACAGTGTGTGATACAGGAGCAGCACACTTCTGCTGGACTTGGCGTTTTCTTCAAAAACTGGTAGGATTTACTTTTCCCTCTGCACGGCTGCAGTGGACTGACACAGGACAGTCAGAGGAGCAACAAATTGATGGACAGAGACATTCATCTGTGAAAAAAAGTTGTTCAGTCTTTTGCTGAATTAATTTGAGTTTGCATTTTGTTTGTTTCTTGTGTGTCAACCATACCCAGTAGTGTTGGAACGGTATTGTCTGGAGTGTAATTGATGTGTTTAATCAAACTGAAGATGGTTGAATTTGAAAAAGGGATACAAATGTGATTTGGGAAATGAGAAATCTAAATTAGTTACCAAACTAACTTAGAACAAAACTAAATTTTATTCACTGCAGTGAAATCAAAAGAGATTGAAAGAAAGAACTTAAAACCTTAAAAGAAACCTAGTTTGAAAGCTAAACCTTTTAAACCAAATAGGGTTAAATAAAAGGGGTTGAAACTTAAATCACTTAAAAGGAAAGAAATTTCATTTATTTTCATTGTGATTTTGATCTGTGATCTGTTTGTCAACTGTGTTTGTTATTTTTATTTGTTTTCCTTGTCTTCTATATAAAATTAAGCCGGCATTTCAAACTTATCTTGTGGTCTGTGGTCATTACTAGGTTTGTTTTCCTCACTGCTCAGTAGTCGAACCTAGCACTGTGCCTATGATACTGGAAATTTTACTGTAATCACTCAGAGTTGTTACACCAGCACACCTGGGCCAGTCCGATCACATGTCCCTGCTTATGATCCCTGCATACACCCCCCTCCAGAAAACTGCCCCCAGCACCGGAAGGACGATTACAATCTGGCCTGGTGATGCCTCTGAGCAGCTGCAGGACTGCTTTGAAAGGACTAACTGGGACATTTTCGAACACCCAGACCTGGAGGTGTTCACGGACAGAGTTTTGTGCTACATTAAAAACTGCACAGACAATGTCACAGTTGAAAAAAACCATACAGGTTTACCCGAACAGGAAGCCCTGGATGACCCAGAAGGTCCAGCAGCTGCTCAAGGACAGAAACACTGCCTTCAGGGCTGGTGACAGCGCCCTGTACAGTGCAGCCAGAGCCAACCTGAAGAGAGGCATCAGAAAGGCCAAGAGGGACTACAGGAGGAGGATCGAGGATCACCTGGAGAGCAACAACAGCAGACAGGTGTGGCAGGGGGTCCAGCACCTCACAAACTTCAGGGCTAACACCGGAGCTGCTGAGGGAGGAGCCTCACTGGCGGAGGAGCTGAACAGCTTCTTTGCCCGCTTTGAGACAGGATCTCCGGGGGCAGCTACACCTCACCCTGCGGTCCAGAGCAGCGCCAGCCTCATACTGGTGGAGCACGATGTGAGGCGCACGCTACGGGCAGTCAACCCATGGAAGGCAGCCGGACCTGACGGTGTCCCTGGACGGGTGCTGAAGGACTGCGCTGATCAGCTGGCTGGTGTGTTTACCAACATTTTCAACCGGTCGCTGTCCCAGTCCACCGTCCCACCCTGCCTGAAGTCTTCCACCATCGTCCCCCTGCCCAAGAAGCAACACATCTCCAGCCTCAATGACTGCCAGCCAGTAGCTCTCACTCCAGTGGTGATGAAGTGCTTCGAGAAACTGGTACGGGGTCACATCACCTCATTCCTCCCTGAAAGTCTCGACCCCCACCAGTTTGCCTATAGGGCTAACAGATCGACAGAGGACGCTGTAGCCACACGCTCCACACGTCACTGTCCCACCTGGAGCGGCGGGGGACTTATGCTCGGATACTCTTTGTGGATTATAGCTCTGCTTTTAATACCATCCTTACTCTCAAGCTGGTGGAGAAACTGAGAGACCTTGGACTTCCACACTCCATCTGTATGTGGATCTACAGCTTCCTGTCGGACCGCAGGCAGAGGGTGAGGGTGGGAGACTACACATCTGGGACCGTCAGCCTTAGCACTGGCTCCCCCCAGGGCTGCGTGCTGAGCTCTCTGCTTTATTCCCTCTACACCTCGGACTGTACCTCTGCACACCCCAGTAACACCATCATTCAGTTCGCCGACGACACCACAGTAGTGGGGCTCATCTCCGGGGGGAGGAGTCTGGATACAGGGCTGAGGTGGAGCAGCTGACTGGGTGGTGTAGAGAAAACAACCTGCTCCTCAACACAGTAAAAACCAAGGAGTTGATCATTGATTTTTGAAGGACTAAAACAGACATCCCACCCCTTCTCATCAACGGGGACTGTGTGGAGAGGGTAGAGGACTTCCGCCTTCTGGGAGTCCACTTAGAGAAAGACCTGACCTGGACTATGAACACCTCTGAGCTTCTGAAGAAGGTCCAGCAGAGACTGCACTTCCTGAGGGTGCTCAGGAAGAACAACATTCCCCAGAGACTGCTGGAGTCCTTCTACAGGAGTACCATCAAGAGCATCCTGGGGTACTGCCTGTGTGTGTGGTACACCAGCTGCACAGCAGCCCAGAGGACGTCTCTGCAAAGGACCATCAACATGGCCCAAAAGATCACCGGCTGCCCTCTCCTCACACTGGAGGAACTGCATCACTCCCACTGCCTCCGAAAGCCGAGGAAAATAACCCAGGACCCCTCTCACCCCGGTCACTACATGTTGTGTCTGTTACCATCAGGCAGGCGGTACAGGTCCATTACAGCAAGAACAAATCGGTTCAGGGACAGTTTCTATCCTACAGCAGTTAGGATCCTGAACAAAGGCTAAATGGAAGGATAATGCACTCAAATGATGGCAGTTTTACTGCACCTGCACTGATACGTTATTTTATTTGCATTGTATGCATCTTATTTATTTATATATATTTATATGGATCTTTTTTATCTGCTTCATTTTAATGTCACTTATTTATGTCTGTCTTTGCACTGACTGAAGGGCTTCGCAATTTCGTTGTACTTTTTACAATGACAAATAAAGTTCTATTCAAACAGAAGGAACACTCAAGGAATCACTTCCTAAGTTCGGTTGAAGCTGCCCTCCCTCCTGGCTGGTACCGAAATCCTCCTGCTCCACAATCTGTGGAGGTTCTGGTACTTCCTGCTCCTCTGTAGAGCTCCTCTGTTGAAATCCTGGTTGCTCTTGTTCCTCTTTGATCGGAGGAGGTTCTGGTTCTTCCTGCTCTAGACAGTCGTTTGCTTCCTGTTTAAAGAGCCGCTCCTCTCTACAGTCACGGTGCTGTGGGAGCTCTGGAGGCACACAAAAGTTCAAGATAAAAGGTTAGTTACATTACTCTATATAACTTACTGTACTACATAATAATCTTGGAAGAGACACTTTCTGTTCAAATGGAAATAAAAGTTGAGAAATAACGTTTTCCAAAATGGTGCTTCTTGTATAATATTATCTTTTGGGAGAAGAATGTGTCATTTTTGGTCCAAAAGAAACTGCTATTAAATGGTAGTAACTTTAAGAAAAGATCAGTTTGAATAATTTGGGGCTTAAGTCTGCTTGTATATGTGTGTGTTCAGACGTTCCCATACTTATTCTGTGTAACTTGATCTGAGGCCTCCTGATGATTTCCAGCAGTCTGCTCTGACGATCCCTCTCCTCCTGGTACTGGACCACAGTTTGTTCAAACACAGAGAAGATTTCCGCAGCAGCAGTCAGTCGCTGGATGGTCAAGTCTCTCAAGGAGTCCTGGGAATTGTCAGTGATGGGGCGTTTACGGTTCTAAGAGAGAAACGGAATTTTTGCTGAAAAAAGTGTGAGCAAATGTGAAAGTACAATTTGGAGTTGTATATGTTTTTATTTTTGAGCACTGTACCTTTATAACGAGTTCTTCTTCTTCGTCTTTGGAGTTTAATGGCAGCTTGTATCCCCTGCAGTTGCACTACCGCCATCTGCTGGTTGTGTGCGTTGGAAACCATTTCGTGGGCCGGATTGGACGGTTCGGCGGGCCGGATTTGGCCCGCGGGCCGCCGATCACTGACCTCCGACCCACGACCCCCTCTGGTCTCCCTCCGCACCTCACAAAACACATGAAGTCTGTTGTATTTTGGCTGCGCTTACTCCTCCACACCACAGGGGGCACGGTGCTCTGACAATTCAACATAGGCGCCAGGTCGAGGTCCAAGAGTTTTTTTTTTTTTTTTTGGTCAGATTATTTACAGCACATACACAAAAATTCTTACACTCACTTTTACACATCTTGTATAATACACAAGATACCTCAGTCACATGTCGTAGTCTGATCATTTAGGCCCATTTCTCAATACATGCACTGGAACCGTGGGCTCATTATTTTAACATCTGAGATGCGTTTATTGAAAAACTACCATCAATCTCAGGAGTGTTTTTACATTTACTTATTTGTCTGTTATTCATTTATTAAAACGGAGATGGCTGGCGCGCTGGGATGTAGTCCGTCATGTGGATCAAGAGCGGGGCGGCTCCAAACACTGTCTGACAAGAGGGATTTTTCGTCAGTAAACAGCACAGGAATTGGTTGTGAAGTCTCAAGTCGGCAGCCGTAAACAGGGATTCGCAGTCAACAAAGAAAACTACTGAGAACTGTCTGGAACTGACATGGATCATGGATGGCTGATCTCTCAGTCCCCAGGACTGGGGGAGACTTTCCAGTGTCAGTGAAAGTGCTGTGAGTAATACAAATGCAAATCAGAGAGGTGTGTGTGTGTGTGTGTGTGTGTGTGTGTGTGTGTGTGTGTGTGTGTGTGTGTGTGTGTGTGTGTGTGTGTGTGTGTGTGTGTGTGTGTGTGTGTGTGTGTGCGCGCGCAGCTTTTGCTGCACTTGCTCCTCCACACCACAGGGTGCGCTGTGCTCTGACAATTCAACACAAGCACCACGTGGAGTTACAAAGGTTTAAATTTTTTTGAGATTTCGTTATTTACTATAAACAGAAAAACCAGAAAAACTGTTACACTCACTTTCACGCTGTGTTTCCACCGGACGCAACGTAAATTTTTCGCATGATGACATTACATACAGAGTCAATGTAATTACACGATTGTCGCGCAATCTTAACGGACAGTCGATTATCTGTGGAATAACCGAAAATATGTGCAACTTCCAAACAATCACCCAAAACAACAAAGCCAGCAACAGAAGAAAACTAAAAAAGAAGAGCGATCTAAAGAACATAAAAATAACAACATTGTCCTTTTCCTTTCCCCTCAACATCCATCTGAATTATCTTATAGCTTTATTGAAAGTTAAAAGTTCATCACGTAGAGTTTAAGTCCCAGAATAGAAACACATCTATGTCACATCTATATCTATATACATTTATAAGGTCTCACTTTTAACATAAGTTAAAAGAAGCAACGCTCTTAAATTATAATTGCTAATCATATAAAGTATAATTGATTATTAAATTCATATTAGTTTTATACACATTTCCCCAAAATGATAAAATAAATATTTCTGGCGTGACTGATGGTTTACTCAGTCGGACATCCCGGTGTCACCTTTGCCTTTAGGCTGCCTCCAGTTGGCATTGATGGACTCCTCGTAGTCGCCCACACCTTCAAACTCAGCGTCAGGAGAATCTGAAGCCAAAAGGGCAGCACCCTCTGGTCCAAGAAAATCCTTCAAAATGGAAAACAAATAAATAAATGCCCAAATCCTTTTAGATTTGTTATCACAAAGCACCTAAAATTGCTGCAAATTCATATATAGGTTAAAAAACTGATGTGGCTCAAGTAGAATGAAACGTTTTTACAGATTCCTGTTTACAAAAACACTCACATCTCACCTCTGCACTCAAATTCAAGTAATATTCTGCAGATGTCAACATCTGCTTTCGAGCAATGGTCTGGTTGTAGTATTTGAGAGCCTCCTGTCAAAAGAGAAAAAGATCAAGGCAAGACATGAACTAAAATAATATAAATTTGCATTACACAGAAGGCTGTTTGTAGAGATGCACCACTGCCACTTTTGGAAAGTACAAGTACTAACCTTGAGCTACTTGCCAATATGAGTACTTAATAAATTCCATCAAGGCTAATTCATGCTCCATATAGACGAAGGATACACAAAGGATATGTTTGTCATGAACTACATGACAGGAAGTCGGAGCCTAAAGTCAGAAAGCCGGTCTTACCGTTCTGGGAGTGAAGAAGCTGGACTGAAGGCCCCACTGCTGACTGTAGGCTTTGTAGTACTGCAGGTTCTGCTTCATGACCTGGTCTTCAGGCTCAAACAGGAAGTAGCTGTACACACAGGGCACGGCGCTGCGGCCATCGTTCACTAGTCAGAGAGCAGGCAGCGAACACACAGACGTTTAGCTGCCGGCCAGACAGCTTCTATACAAATCAATCTCCTGACAACACACTTACACTTATAATAGGAATACTGAAGGTAGTGGTAGAGAGTGGCCATAAAGTTCTCCACAAAATATCCACCAACGTTGGGGATCAGACCGTCTTCACATTTCAGCTGGCACCTTAACACGTCAATGAGCACGTCTGTTAAGAAGCAGAGAGAGAGGAAAAAGGTTTTTTCTTTTAAATTCAGTGATGCCACCACAGGAAATGCTTCACTTCACACAGTCATGTGTGCCAACCTGCTAAGCCTGCATAGAAATCTTTGTGCGGTGAGAGCTGACCGGTGGCCTCGCAGTCGGCCTGACACAGCTCGTACTCGTGCAGGTAGAGCTTCAGAGCTTCCTCCAGGTGTTCGACGCTTCTGCCGTAGTCGCCTGAAATCACAAGTTTCACTCCTCTCAGGAAGGATGCCTGCAGAGGACAATCAAGACAAAAGGATTACGTTAGCGAGGACTGGCGTTGTGTACGGTGGCTCTGAATGTGTTGACTCCAGGATCTGTCAGTCAAGTCAGAATCAAGCAGTGATTCCTAGTTTGAAGGGGGAGGCTGAGCTCGTCTCGCCTCATGGGGTCGCTCTTCATGGTCCGTGAGGAAACCGCTCAGATCATATTCCCTCTTGTACTCCTCCATCAGCTGCTGCATCTCCTCGTCCTCTGGGTTCCTCTGGAGGAAGGTGTAGGCGCATGGCACGGCCCTCTGCAGGTCATTCAGCTGCAGCACAAGTTACCTCCATTAATGCAAACACTGGAGCTGTCTCAAAAGCTGCTGAATTTTCTCTCAAAAAAATTTGATTACACTCCCTGATGGATTTGAATATGACACACACACACTGATGTATTCCTTAAATAAAATTAAGTTTCATTTGACATTCAGTCTCTAATTAAAAGATTCAGAATAGAAAACAAATGAGAAGTATTTCTTCATTTTTTATTTACTCAAAAAGCTTGCCCAAAGACAGAATATCTGCTTTATTTGTTCTTGACTGGAAAACATGTTTGTTTTTTGTTGTTATATGAATTATTTTAAAAGCTGATGGGGGATTCATTCATTTTTTTATTGTAATATGGGACTGCGCAAGTATATTTCTGTAATGTCTGTCCTATAATTTGTAATTCAAATCAACAGATCAAGAGAAAATTATCATTGCAAGGCAACAATTTCAGAATTTGGAGCACTGAAGCAGAGTTGTCAGACACGAAAGATAGCTCCTTCATGCTTTAAAACTGACCTCAACACCATGCTGTCCGGGTGAGTTTCTGGAAACATATCATTTTAATTATTGGAAAACATGTAGTTTTCCAATGTGTAAACTGAAAAAAAATGTTGGGTAAAGGGGTAAAAATTTATTTATTTTTCCTTTGTCAAAATTTGCTCAGACATGTTAAAATTCACAGCATTTCTGACACTAGAATTATATTCAGTAAGGGCAATTCAGATTAAGATTATGCATATTTTCCTAATAATTGTGGAGATATTGTTGGTTTAATATGGATCTGTGTTTTTAGACGAACCTTGCCTGTAGGTTAAAACCATACATTGCTGCAACTAGTAAAGTTCTAAATGACGTCACCGTCTAATTTGCATAGCTGCTGATTTGCATATCTAGGTCAAATTGAGCTTTATCGTCTAGACGTGCAGTGATGGGGGAAACAGCGTTTCTCAGGGCGTTCCTATTTTTCGTAACGAGTAATCTGCTTTTTCCAGCCACGTGGTTCCGTTACCGCTTTCAGCTTAATTTTTCCTTCTCTGGAGCCCAGCTGAGCTTGAAGTTTGTGTAGAGAGAGAAAGAAAGTTGTAAAGTGCATCACGTGACATAACAAAGAGCGATTCCTGATCAGTCAAAGGCAGCTTTTAAATGGATGTACAGGGATATATTGACCTACTGCCATTTATTATTCTTTTACAAGTGTAGAAATGCTACATTTACAAATTGAATTTGATTGGTGTCTTGTCTCACATTATCACAGAGCAATTTCTGAATGATTTAAATTAATGTAGCGTTTCCTGTTCTTTTATTCTGTCGCGTGTCCATTTATTTCATAAATCCTATATTCAGTTTTATAATCGATAACTGAACATGCGTCTTCAAGTTCCAGTAAGGGAGGATCCAAACTCTGACATTTTCCAAAACTCTTTTTTTTTACTTTTTATTATTATTACAGAAACTCAATAGATACTTTGCCCAGCAATTAGTTCCTTTTAAAATGTCACTTAGTTTCGAACTCAGTATTTTGAAGATGTAATTAGAAAAAACTGGAACTAATTATCTTTTTAAAGTAACTGGATCAATATTGGATGTGACCTAACATAATTTTTTGTTTTTTTGTTTTCCCAAAAGCGGATCAGGTTAAAGTGAAGAGAGAAATGAAATGACTTGATGCGTTACCTTTGCGTGAGCGAAGTGCAGGTATCTGTAGGGAGCTCTCCTGCTGAACTCCTCCAGGGTTTCTCTCTCGGCAGTCTGCAGCTGCAGCGCAGGAAGATGCGCTCTGCAGCTCTTCTGACAGGACGCCCTCCTCAGAAGGTGCCAGGACGCACGCGGGTCCCCCGTGACGGACTCCTCGTCCCGTTTCTCTCTGTTGCAGCGGAGCGCGCACTGCCGCGCGCTGTCTCTCAGAAGCCGGTGCACGCGCAAACTCAACTCAAAGTAGCGGATCGATTCCGTCCAGTTTCCTGCTGCGTAATGTCCCAGCGCCATTCCGTACGCCGCAGTGAGGGGCACGAGCTCCTCCCCAGGGAAGCTTCTGAAGCTGTAGTTCTCATATTGGGCTGCGGTCATGCAGACAAACGTCGCACAGAGAAATGTTAAAACTAAGTGGATCATCTTTTACGCACAATAAAAGCATGATAAGGGAACATCCGCGCGCCTCCTCCACTGTTTCCTGCTGCCTCGGAGTCTGGTGGTCTGCGGTGGTCTGGTAAAGTATTCAGGGGTCTGTGGGAACTCAGACTCTGCCGTCTCAGGTTTCTCTGAGTGTGCACAGTGAGTGCACAGCTGACACTTCTTTATTTGGCATGAGAATGGGCGTAATGACAACAGAGCAGAGGAGGCTCATCGTGATGGAACAAATTCAACATGATGATCAGAAAGCCGATGAGAGAATTATACAAGCCAGTGGTGAAACCACTCCAGTCAAGAAACAAAACTACAGTTAACAATGGACTGATTCTTCTCCAAGCGACCCCCAGAAAACTTCTGACTTTTCTAATTGAAGTAAATGAATTAAGATTTGGAAAGTTAAAGACCAGGTGAACTCACAGATTTAGACAATGGGAGATAAGCCAGACGACACATTTAAAAAAGAACAAGAAAATCCGATGGTCACTTTTATTCAAAGTCTTCTTTATTCTCTTCTTTTTCTATGTCTTGGTTCTTCTATGTTATCTTGTATTTTGTGATGTTATCTTCTGTTGAACAGAAAGTATGAAACAAAATCACTGTGCCATTTAAATGTTGTAAATTGCAGTTTAGTTCAATAAACAAAAGTGATGTCAACGGTCTTTTCTTCTGAGGAAGTGTTTTCTCAGACTTTGGTAACGATTTGAAAACAAGCTCTGAGTGTGAAATCAAATGTGTGATTTCAGTGAGTTATGATGAAAACTATCACAACTATAACCACATACTTATAAATGGATAAGAAGTCCAAAAATTTTATTTAGTTAAAACGATTTGTTTCAAGTTTTCTGCTTTATTTAACCCAGATTTGCGAAAACACGATAGAATATAAATAAAATACGTTTAAAAAGTCACTCTTGCATTCAGTGAACTCAAAAATGCGCACACGTTTCGCACCGACGACTTTCGGGTCTTTTTCCGTCAGCTTGAGGAAGTGCTCTTTTCTCTCACTGGTGGAAACTTGACAGAGGCTGACTTGGACATTCCTTCTTCCCCTCTGGTGGAAAAAAAGTCTGCACAGGAGCTGGAGACTGTCCACGTTTACAGCGCTGCTCCACATCTGGCGCTGCGCTCCTTCGCACTGCGGCTCCGCCATCCAGCGGCTTCCAGCGGCCTCTCTCCGCTCTCCGAACCCCTGCTCGGTTCCCCTGCGTGCCCGCGAAGATGTGCGCCTTCGTCCTTTTCCTCCTCAGCGCCTTGTATTCCGTGGAGTGCAATCCCAGCCCCGTCCTCGCAGATGTAGTCGTGGACAGAGACTTCGTCCCCGCGGTCTGCGTCAGGGAGGCGAAAGGCGGAGATCATGTTCGGTACCACTACAACGCCACGTTCACAGACGGGAAAACCTTCGACTCCAGGTGAGAACCAAAACTTCCAGTGCGTCACTTTGACTTTGTCGACGCGATCTAAAACTGTGTGTGCTGCAGGAGGCCCAGAAGACAGCCTGCATGATGTTCATGTTAAAACAAGTCACGGATCTCCACCTCGCGCACGCCCCGCGCACTCCTGCCTCCCCCAGAAACAGTCGACCCACTCGTGGCGTTTCTCTCTCCCTCTGCTCTGCCCCGCAGCCTCCAGAGAGGAGGCGCCAAGGTGGCCCTGCTGGGCGAGGGGAAGCTGCTGGCGGGCGTGGAGAAGGGTCTGCAGGGCATGTGCGTGAACGAGCGCAGGAAGATCACTGTGCCCCCCCACCTGGCCTACGGCAGCACGGGGGCAGGTACATACAGCTGGCCTCAAGAGCGCAACACTGGCTTCTCTACTCTATTACACTATTACTACTGATACTGTTACCATAGATGGTAGAATCCAATAATTTGGCTTGAAAGTTGCTTTTGGTGAAACTGTAGCTGTTAATTGTGGAACTCTGGGTAGTGAAATATCTGTTTGATATGATTTAAAGATCTCCTCTGCTTCTGTTTTTGAAAAATAGAAACTCAGAGTTGTCCAGAATCATAAACACGAAGCCAGGATTAAATCCCCGTCAGGGTTTAAAACTACTTTTAGGGTTGTTTAATTCACTGCAGCTTTGTTTATACAGTAACACACACACACACACACACACGCATTCCCTCTCACCTCAGCGCAGCGTCGTCTTGCAGTGACTCAGCTGATGGGGTTTGGACTGATGCGTCTTCATGTCCGTCTCCAGGCGACGTCGTTCCCCCGGACGCCACCCTGGTGTTTGAGATCCAGCTGCTGGACCTGTGGAACCAGGCGGACCTGGTGGTGACGAAAACCATCACCACTCCCAGAGACTGCAAGCGCTCCGTGATGCGCACCGACTTCGTGCGCTACCATTTCAACGGCACCCTGCTGGACGGCACCACCTTTGACTCCAGGTGATCGCTGGTCTGAGCGACTCTTCTGCTGTGGCCGCTAATCCTGTCCTTCAAGGCGGCGACGGCGTGTTTGGCGTCAAGAGCCCAGTTTGAAAGACAGCGTCTTTCCGTCGTGCAGGTTCGTTGTGTGTCTTTACTTTGCGCTTGTGTGAGCCCCGTGCAGCTACACCAGGAAGCAGACCCACGACTCGCTGGTGGGCGAAGGCTGGCTGATCAAGGGCATGGACGAGGGCCTGCTGGGCATGTGTGTCGGAGAGATCAGAAACATCGTCATCCCGCCCTTCAAGGCCTACGGAGAGAAGGGATCAGGTGGGCGCAGGGGACGGGAACTTGTTTTTCGATACAATGATCCACACACAGTCAAAAGAATATATAAAGATGGGTATTTTAATTGCGTCTCCTCCGTCTTACAGGAACAGAGATTCCCTCCCAGGCCACTCTGGTGTATGACGTGATGCTGGTCGACATCCACAACCCAAAAGACAACATCACCATCGAGCAGCAGCTGGTGCCCGAGTCGTGCACGCGCAAGTCCGTGGTGGGGGATTACATCCGGTACCACTACAACGGCACCTTCCTGAACGGAGTGACCTTCGACACCAGGTGAGCCGCTTTTGGATTCGAACGCGACGATTCTCTCCCAAACCCCAGACACATTTAGACGTCGCGCTGCCGCGTCCACAGCTACCAGAGGAACAGCACATACAACACCTACATCGGGATGGGCTACGTGATCGCAGGGATGGACCAGGGCCTGCTGGGGGTCTGCATCGGGGAGCGGAGGAGGATCACCATCCCTCCACACCTGGCGTACGGAGAGCAGGGAGCAGGTGGATTTTCCGCTTTACTGCAGAGTTTTTGGTCAAAACAGCAAAAATGGAGCAAATGAAATCAGGAGGATTAGATTCTATTAGATATATCTTTCTATCTCCACACATCTAAACCGCTTCGTTTCTGTGCAGGCAATGTGATCCCTCCCTCGGCGGTGCTCGTCTTCGACATCCACGTCGTCGACTTCCACAACCCCAGCGACCAGGTGGGCGTCCAGGTCACCTTCAGGCCCGACGTCTGCAACGACACCACGGCGGCCAACGACCTGGTGCAGTACCACTACAACTGCAGCCTGGTGGACGGCACGCTGCTCTTCTCCTCGTGAGTCACGGCCGCGGCGCCTTTCCCCCCGCTCGGCGCCCGGAAACCGCCCCTCAATGCTGCCGACGTTGCTCCTCAGACACGACTACGGTACCGTCCAGGACGCCGTGCTGGGCTGGGACAAGGTGATCGACGGGCTGGACGAGGGTCTGCGCGGCATGTGCGCCGGGGAGCGGAGGGTGGTCACGGTGCCGCCTCACCTCGGCCACGGGGAGAAAGGAGGTGAGGTTTGCGCTGCTGGGAATCTGCATGGGTCCAGATCAGGGTCGGGGATCACTGGTCTCTCTCTCTCTCACTCAGCCGCCGGCGTGCCGAGCAGCGCCGTGCTGGTCTTCGACATCGAGCTGGTGGGCTTCGAGAAGGGCGTGCCCCCGGGCTACCTGTTCGTGTGGCTCAGCGACACTCCTGAAAACCTGTTCGAAGCCCTGGACGCCGACAAGAACGCAGAGGTGCCACAGGAGGAGGTACGCCGGTCTCCAGTACCGACCCTGATCTATTTGCCGATATTGAGACACACAAACGTCGTTGATGTGAATTCGCCTCCCTCCGACTCTGTAGTTCGGGGAGTTCATCAAGCTGCAGGTGGCCGAGGGCAAAGGTCGCATAAGGCCCGGGATGACCATGGAGCAGGTCGTCGCCGACATGTTCCAGAACCAGGACCGCAACAAGGACGGCGTGATCACGGCCGACGAGCTCAAGCTGAAGGTGGACGAGGACAAGGAGCGGAGCGAGGAGAGGCACGACGAGTTGTGACGAGGACGGAGCGCCGCTCTCTCTCTCTCAGGGATCAAAACCTCCCCAGAAACAAGCAAAGTGAGACTTCTGCTTCGCAGCACCAAAGGTTTAATGTTCTCCACATCACCATCAGACAGACAGTCTTTTGAACTGACGAGGCAACAGTGCAAAGAAATCTTCTGTGGAGTTTTACGCTGTGTGATTGTTGACCAAAAGCACCTTTAATGTCCCCACAAGTCACGGGAATTAAAACGTTTGTAAGAAACGGGAAAGCTGTGTTTGTTTACTGCCTCTTAAAAGCCAAACGGCTCCGTTTTTGCAGGTCTGATGGAAACTTCCTGCCGTCAAAGTTACATTATTTAGGATGTAGAACTGTTGAAATGTTTGACTCGTTTGTTCAATTTAAAAAGAAAAAAAAACATGGAAATCATGCCAATATAACACTGATATCCAA
Source organism: Salarias fasciatus (assembly GCF_902148845.1). Taxonomy (NCBI): domain Eukaryota; kingdom Metazoa; phylum Chordata; class Actinopteri; order Blenniiformes; family Blenniidae; genus Salarias; species Salarias fasciatus. The sequence continues at coordinate 137,059 of NW_021941247.1, forward strand.
AACAAATACACAGCGATGAAGTGAATGCATTTAAATGCAACGGGGTGTCAAACACCAGGCCCGTGGGCCAAAGTCGGCCCGTGAGAGGATCCTATCCAGCCCACCAAACCTCCAAGAACATTTAAAGTTTATTCTGACACTATTTTACCGGTTTGGAGCTTTAAAGATTAAACGGAACTGAAATGAGATAAAATATAACATCATTTTTATCTGATACAGTTTCAGGTGATCCTGAGCCACAAATCTTCAAGTTTCCTTTCTGAGTAGCTTTCAGAATAAGAACACACAAAACAAAAAAGTGCTAATGAGTTTACAGAAAGGAATCACTGTGATTAGCAACATTTAAAAAGCAGACAAATAAGCGAAATTCCAACTTGTCGAAGGCTGCTGTGTGTTTTACAACTAAAACTGCATAAAAATTGTATTAATCTAGCTGAAAATGTTAGGAAATCTATCCATCTATCTATCTAGATCTAAAGAGTTTCCTCTTATTTTGAGGAACCAGTACAGTATTGTGTTTACTGTAGAAATGTAAATGCATCTCCACTGTACAGAGAGCCAGTCCGGTGAGGAAGCAGCTTTTAGACTGACTGGAGCATTCCTGGAGATTCACTGAGTGTTTGTACACAGTCCTTCAATACAGAGTACTCGTAGGAGGTAGAATACAGTAAACAGGGTGAAAATGAAGACATCAACTGAAGAGTGTTTTTGCTGAAATGTGAACCAGCTGCAAAGGATTAAAAGTCGGACTGTGAAACTAATCAAACAGCTTGGAAATGAGAGACACACCCTTTAGGGTTTTTACAAAGTCTGGTGATTTCTAGAAGAAAGTGGCGGTCGTATAAAAACACAGCGAAGCTGTAAATCTTCCCTTTAAAACTTTGGTAGAATGAGTGTGACAGCAAATCCAAAGGAAAAAAAACACTGACTGAATGTTTTGTGACACTTTCTCCACATCGCTGAGGTCAGAGAGGATTCCCGTGTGAACACTGGGAAGAGAATCTATCCATGTGCGCCCGCTTCTCGCCGTGCGTCTCACTTCCGGTCTCTTCCTGAGATGATGTGTCTGAGGACGGCGTTTGGAACGTCCATCGTCTCGTCCTTCACCAGCACGATGTCGAAAGAATTGACGTACGACTCTTTTCTCTGCTCCACCTGAGAGACAATGGGCATATTCAGTCTCCTAATCCTGCATGATGAAGAGTCTTCCTGCGGCGCACGGCGGCAGTCTGACCTGGTCGTTGAGGAAGCCGATGGTCAGGACGTTCTCCGGCTCGGAGACGCCGTCCGCCATGGTCAGGTCCCCCAAAGAGTCTCCCAGCAGCAGCACGTTGGGCCGGCCCTGCAGCGCCGTCAGGCCGGCGGCGCGGCGCAGGGCGCCCTCTCGCTTGTTGAAGGTGTGGATCAGCTGACCTTTGAAGGCCTGCAGCACACCCTGATTCACCAGAAGAAAGACAAACAGCAGCACTGTCAGCTCCAGAACTGAAAACAGAGCTGCGATCCATTACAAAAAATACTTCTGAGACGGCAGAACAGAGATCAGTAGTCGTTATTCCAATCCTGACCAGCAGAGGTCACCCTAAGACGATTTAAATCAGATTAAACAGAAGTGGGAAATATAGACAAAGAGCAGAAGATCGTGGTGCAAACTAAAACTATACAATCATAAAATGTCAGCAGTTCTTAGCTGTAGTCATGTTTCATAAATGCTGCATGAATTACAGTTCAGTTAATTCTAAAATGTGTTTTTTACAGCATAAGTTAATAAACTGTTCTGTTGCTGCAGGTAAATTGATTTGGTGGATTCAAAAATGTTTTGGTTTGCTTTACAATACAAAATTATTTTATTTGGTCTTTAAACAGGGTTGATTAGTCTAATCTGGTCACATATGAGTCAAAGGAGATGCAAAAAGTGTACAATATTATCTAATTGTAGCCCAAGAAACAGATTTTGAAAAATCATTCATCTGTGGTATTGATAGAAATATAATGAAATCTTTCCAAGACTAACATATATGACCTACTCTGCACACAGAGGAAATATTCAGTCCTGTCCTCAGTTCAGATCACGTCATGGTTCTAAACACACCAAAGCTGCATTCTGACCCTGTGACACCAGACGAGATAATAAGCTCACCGCGTGGTCGAAGTCCATGTAGTTGGAGATGACGTGGGTGTTGGGGTGGAAGACGCGGTTCTGCTGGATGACCTCCTCCAGGATGTCCCCGACGCCGGCGGAGAAGATCAGCAGAGGGACCTGCTGTTCGGCTAGATGGTCAAAAAACTCCTTATACCCGTCCCTGGAGAAAATAAATACAGCTCAGTCAGATCAGGTCTCATTACACCAGAGGAAAAAAATGAATTTCACTGCAAGAAATTCAATCCTTTATTTATGTTATATGATTGTTTTACAGTATTTTTAGAAATAATTTAAATATTCACCAATCATCTGACAGCCTGTGAGAACAGTACCTGAGCATGACGGTGGATTCCTTCACCGCCTGGGCCAACAGGTCTTTTCTGATCTTCTGCTGAATCAGCAGCTCATGGACTTTAGTCCACCTGTTGAGAAAAGACCAAATGTTACAATAACATCACAAAAAAAAAAAAAAAGAAGAGTTTATAGCTCACCAATCAACCATGTGAGGCAGCTTCTCCTCCGTACTCCGACTGGCATCAATCTCTACAGGATAGTAGGTGTTCAACAGATCCTTCATCTGTGACAAACGAAATGTTATGTCTATAACTTCGGTTCCCTGAAGGAGAGGAACGAGGTACAACACATATTGTATGGGATATCACGCCCCTTACGGCCTGCTGAAGACACCTCTATTCACGCCTTTACGGCAGATGATCTGTGATGACGTGGATGGCCCGCCCTCCGCTTATAAGCGGCCGTCATCACAGACATCCCTCAGTTCGATAGCCGCTCTTCACGAAGCCCAGCTGACTGCGGGGCAATCAAGTGTTGTACCTCGTTCCTCTCCTTCAGGGAACCGAAGTTATAGACATAACATTTCGTTCCCTTTCAGTCGATTCACTCGGTACAACACATATTGTATGGGACATATATACACGCCCCGCAGAGCTGCCACCGAACCCGAGCCTAGCCTGCAACCTAGTGCGAAGCCGACCCAGCAGAAAGGACAGACTGAGCCACCGAAGGGGCCGTCACGTCCAGCCGATAAAACCGCATAAAAGTATGAGGAGATGACCAGTCAGCTGCAGCACAAACATCAGTTATAGACACTCCCTTAAACATCGCCCAGGAAGTAGCCAGGCCCCTGGTAGAATGAGCTCTCACTCCCCGGGGCAGCGGGAGGCCTCTGCTGCTGTAGGCGGAGGAAATAGCCTGCACAATCCAGTGAGAAAGCCGCTGCTTAGACAGGGCCTTACCCCTAGCTGGATTAGCAAAGCAAACAAACAGCTGGTCACACGAACGCACATCCTGCGTACGGTCAATGTAGGCGCGTAGAGCCCGCACCGGACATAATAAATGCAACCTCCTCTGTTCCTCAGACTCAAAAGGAGGTGGACAAAAACTCAAAAGTTCAAAGGTCATAGCGCTGTAGGCTGCAGGGATGACCTTAGGTAAATACGCCACATTCGGGCGTAAAGTAACCTTAGTCCCATCACCAGAAAACCGGGTGCATGAAGGACTCACTGATAAAGCATGCAGGTCACCCACTCTCTTCGCAGAGCACAAGGCGAGAAGCAATGCAGTTTTGTATGAAAGAAATTTCATATCCACAGACTCAATAGGTTCAAACGGCGGCCCACATAAGGCCTCCAACACCAGAGTTAGATCCCACGAAGGAACGCCAGATCGAATCACCGGCCTCAGACGGCGGACTCCTCGTAAAAACCGTACGGCAAGAGGGTGCGCGCCTGGAGACACACCATCAAAGCCCACATGACAAGCCGATATGGCCGCCAAATAGACTTTAATGGTGGAAAAGGAGAGACCCTTATCCAGAAGCTCCTGCAGAAACGTCAAAACGTCAGCAATAGAGCACTGAAACGGGAGAACACTGCGGTCCTGACACCACTGTTCAAAGGCCCGCCATTTATATGCATAAAGACCCCTGGTGGACGAGGCCCGAGCACTCTGAATTGTCGCCACCACATTAGGGGGCAGACCTCTCGCTAATAAGATGGACCTTTCAACAGGTAGGCATGCAGCCGCCACAGTTCCGGGCGCGGATGCAACACCTGACCCCCCGCTTGAGAGAGGAGATCCTCGCAGACTGGGAGCCGCCATGGCGTTGCTGCCAGTAAGCTGATTATCTCCGCATACCATGACTTCGCTGGCCACTGAGGGGCCACCAAGATCATGAGCAGGCCCTGCTGCCGCACCCTCTCCAGTATTGACAATATCATCTCCACTGGAGGAAATGCATAGAGGAGCACGTTCGGCCACGGGTGGGCCAGAGCGTCCATCCCCAGAGGAGCATTGCGGTCCATTATGGAAAAGAACCGAGGACAGTGCGTGTTCGCTGCGGTTGCAAACAGATCCACCTCTGCCCTGCCGAACCTTTCCCATATCTGAGCCACCACCCGTGGGTGCAACCTCCATTCTCTCACCATAGGACCCCCCCTGGAGAGAAGATCCGCCCCCAGATTCAGACAACCGGGAACGTGGGTAGCTCGGACTGACAGGAAATTGACACTGCACCACTGCAACAGAGAGTGACACATCCTCAGCAGGGGAAGCGAATGAGTGCCGCCCTGCCTGTTTATATAGGACACCACTGTCGTGTTGTCCGTCCTGACCAGGACATGCTGGCCGGCCAGGTACTGACAGAAATGCTGCAGAGTTAAGAAAACCGCTAGCATCTCCAAGAGATTGATGTGCAGCCTGCACTGAGTCGGTGACCAGACTCCTCTCACCGTCGCCCCGTCGCACAGACCCCCCCAGCCCTTCAGGGAAGCATCCGTGGACACCACCTTGCGCAACGTCACCCTGCCTATCGGGGAGCCCTGACACAGCAGGCCGGGCTCCCGCCATGGCCGGAGAGCTAGCAAGCAGGAAGGCGTCACCGTCAGCTTTCTCTGAAGATGCCGCGCTGGGCACAACCGGTGAGAGCGAGACCAGCGTTGAAAGGCCCGCATCTTCAGCAGACCCAGCGGCACCACTGCTATCATGGAGGCCATCATGCCGGTCAGCTGTAAAACCGTGCGAAAACGGAGTCTGCGTCCCAATTGAAACTGAGCGAGGCAACGGTGAAACGCGGTCACTCTGTGTTCTGACAACCGTGCTCGGCCCGTAATTGAACATATTTCCAGTCCGAGGAATGAAAACTGTTGCCGCGGAACCAGAGAACTCTTCTGAGGATTCACAGAAAATCCTAGTGACTGAATGTGCGACAGTAGCAGCGACAGCTGCGCCGCCGCCTGCTCTCTGGAGCTGGCCACCAGAGCCCAGTCGTCCAGATACGCCAAAATACGCACGCCCCTCTCTCTGAGGGGAGACAGCGCCGCTTCTACACACTTGCTGAAAGTGCGTGGGGCGAGAGACAAGCCGAACGGCAGCACCAGGTACTCGTAAACCGAGCCCTCGAATGCAAACCTCAGGTACTGCCTGTGGTCGGGATGAATCGCGACGTGGAAGTACGCGTCTGTTAAATCCACGGATGCAAACCAGTCCCCCGGGCTGACCGCGGTAAGAAGTTGTCTGAGAGTTAACATCTTGAACTTGTAAGTCCTTAGACGTCTGTTTAACACTCTCAAGTCCAAAATAGGACGGAGACCGCCCCCCTTTTTCGGAATAACAAAATACCGGCTGTACCAACCTTTGTTTTCCTCTGAGGCGGGGACCACTCGAATCGCCCTCTTGAGCAGAAGGGTCCGTATTTCTTCTCTCATCACCGCCGCAGCTGCCCCAGAAACCACGGTGTTTACCACTGACGTGAACCGCGGAGGTCTGACTCGGAACTGCAGACGGTAACCCGTAGCAACGGTGCGCTCTACCCAGGGGGATAGTGCGCATGCGCGCCACTGAGAGAGACGTGCCGCCAGTCTGCTGATCTGGGGCACTGTAAGTGGAGAGATGTCGCCCCCTAGCGTACCAGGGGGGAATGACACCGTTTGGCTGCCCTTCTGCACAGAAGGTAGAGGACTGCTGCCCTCTAGCGTGCCAGCAGGGAATGACATCACCTGACTGCCACTTATTTGAAAGCGACTTCGTTGCTTTATTTTTTGAAAAACCATAACATTCTTTATTAGAATAAGGTTTTGAACACGACACGCACCAGAAACATTTGAGTGTGTGGGGGGAAAGTGCTTGGGAGACCATGTTTGGGGAGTACAGCGCCGTTTGGGACTGATCCCCTGAACATAACATTGAACCCGCCTCACGGGGGGCAAAACATGAAGGGCCGCAGCGTCTCCCTGCTGCACGGGCCCTTCCTGACTCCATCCCAGGGTTAGGACGGCTGGTTCTTCTTCCTCTTAGGCGCCGAATCCTTCCGGATGCCTGGAGGTGGGCCCTTACTCCAAGCCGAGTGGCGTGGAGGCTGAGCGGGTAGTTGGTGTCGCGCCTGTTGTCCCTCCTGGACATTGGCCGTCGGAGTCGCCCTCTTAGGGAGCGGCTGCACGGCTACAGGCCTGCGGGATCCGGATGCGGATCTGGGTTTTACCTCCCGTCTGGGAATGATGCTGCGCAGAGCTTCGTTCTGCTTCTTCCCCAGCTCAAATCTCGCCTGGATGGCGTCCAGCGACTGACCAAACAGGCCCGCAGTGGAGACGGGTCCGTCCAGATACAAGGCCCTGTCTCTCTCCGGGACATCAGACAGAGTCAGCCACAGATGTCTCTGCGCTACCACGGTAGACGCCATTCCTCTGCCGAGGGAAAGCGCTGCACCGCGAGCCACACGGAGAATGTAGTCTGTGGCGACTCTGACCTCGTCCAGGAGAGGAGACAGCGGGTTGTCTGGGGGCAAGTGCGAACCCAGCTCCGCCAGACACATAGCCTGGTACGTCTGCAGCATAGTGACAGAGCTCAGCGCGCGGGCAGCACCCGCCTGAGCTCGGTAAATTTTTTCCAGCTGTGACGCTGAAAATCTGCAGTGCTTGGACGGGAGGGAGGGGGCCCCGCCGACACCATGGTTATGGGACGGGGCCAGGTAGGCCGCCAGAGACGGCTCCATCGGTGGCGGGTTAACCAAACCCGCCTTCTCCGCTCCGTCCAAGTCCGAATATTGTCCATAGCCGGGCACCGTGACGCGGGTGGACAGTGGTTTGTCCCATGACGATGTTAGCTCCGCCACAAAGTCCGGGAACATTGGCAGAATATTTTTCACCGCTGCCGGCTCGGGGGGTAGAAAAAACCCCGCAAACCGTGACGGTTTCTGGGACGGCGGAGGAGACGGCCACTCCACCTCCAGCTTCTCCGCTGCTCTGCGAAACAGCGAGAGAAATGAATTGTCGTCGCGGTTAGCCGAAGCCGTGGCTGCGGCTAACTGCTCTGACGGCAAGCCCTCGTCCTCCGACAGCCCATGCATGTCCAGACCGATGTCCAGCACGTCATCGTCGTCATGATGGGCTGCCAGACCAAAGGGCTGGTCAGCCAGCTCGGAGGACCCGGGGTCAAACCCGGCTGCTTCCTCCACTTGCTCCATGTGGTCCGCCCAGCTAGTAGCGGGGACTTCGACCTGGAGCTCCTCGTCGTCGGAGCCAGACGAAGCTGGGTCCCTGGACTCGGAGAGGAGGGGGTCCTGCCGTGCTGCTGAAGCACCCAGCACTTTTTCCACGAACTTGACCCGTCTCTCGAGTGTCGACCGCTGAAGCTGGAGACAAAACTCACACGCTTCGGGGTCCGCCAACGCCCTCCTGGCGTGGACAACACCCAAACAGACGGGACAAGCCTCGTGCTGGTCCTTCTCGTGTAAGGAGAAGCCGCATCCCTGAGGACAGGGACGAACAGAAGACTTCTTCCCCACCTTCGGCCTCGTGCTCATGACGAGACACGAAGCCTGTACCAGTCCGAAATTAGCGCTCCGCGGGCAGTCACCTGCTACAGCAGTAGCAGAGGCTAACACCAACAGCGAGCTGTTTAGCTAATTCCAGCACCGGAGAAAACAAGCTAACTAGCAGCAGCTAGCTAACCTGTCTCGGCGAGGTGTTCTTAGCGCAGTGAAGAGCGTAAGAACTGAGGGATGTCTGTGATGACGGCCGCTTATAAGCGGAGGGCGGGCCATCCACGTCATCACAGATCATCTGCCGTAAAGGCGTGAATAGAGGTGTCTTCAGCAGGCCGTAAGGGGCGTGATATCCCATACAATATGTGTTGTACCGAGTGAATCGACTGAAAGGGAACCAGGAAAATCAGTTTAAAAGCAGACAACCTTTAACCAGGTATATTACTGATCCATGTTCAGACAACAACACAGGAAAGCCAGCGTTAAACAGGAATGGTTTTCAAGCTGAGCATGCCAGGGCGCTCTGGTTCACACCCCTCTGAAAGGAGTTTCACTCACTTTTTTAGCACAGTCTTCACTAATCAACAACCGGTTATCCAGAATGTCTAAAACATGAAAAAGACACAAGTTAGCCTTAAAGATTACAAACACGTGCAAACACTCCCGCACAGACACGGTAAGCGTTATTCACATGTTTGCAGTATTAAATAATGAGCTGATGGGATGACGGCTGTCCTTACTGTGGGTGGTGGGAACTCTCCGGCCGTTGTGAGCGAACCTGGTCAGCGTCATGTCGAAGTCTGAGATGACCTGAGAAAGCAAGACTTTTAAATTAACACCTGGTGAGGATTTTGAACTACTATCTTGCATATTTCAGATACTTCTGAAAAGCAGTTCAGCTTCAACTCAGATGAACATTTCAGGTTAATATAACCACGCTCCTGACCTGCGCTCCTCATCCTCACCTGAAGACTCCCCGCTCCCGCTCGCTGCATGGCATGAATCATCTCCTCCACTCTGCTGCGTTCCCTCATCAGGACTGAACATTTGGTCAGCTCCGGGATCTAAACAAGTTATTTTAGAGTTACAATGCATGTTTATCATCTTCTTCCAATCTTCCTTTACAGGCCAAACTCTTCAGAGGGTATCAACGACTCTGCATGCGTTATGAAAAAGTCTCAGATTCGTTTTTCACTTTACCACCCAACCATCCAGGCTGTGCCTCTAATGTACTCAATTTTCCTCACCTCAGTTTTAGTCAGCTGGTGCCAGATTGCCAAGATGGTCCGAACCGGAGTGTAGATCCAGGGAACGTGGTACACCTGCAAAAAAAATAAATAAATAAAATAAATATTAATTCATTAAGATTTGATGAAACATTTGCAGAGTGTACACAATATCAATTACAAATTGCAGTGTCAGCATGATGCTCACTGTCTATTATGCTTCACATAATTTAATGGTTTATCTGAGCTTTTGTGTTTCAGTTTTTTTTTCTAAATCACAAATTAAAGTGAATGATTGTTGCAGACAATGTAATGAAATGTGGTTAAAAGAAAAAAGTTTGATGAATTTATGAGAAGAGAATGTATACTGTTTGAGGTTACACTACATAACACACCATGTTTATAATGCAGAGTGACAGAGAGAAGGAGAAGCCAAGACATCACACATAATCTTCATAATTTCCAAAAAAAAAAAAAACTCCTACATAGTCTGATGACTCATTTTGAATCCACTAGGAATAGAATAGAAATTGAATAAAATATAACAGAAATTCTTAATTAGTCCTTGAGGGACATTATTTTTAAGCATTGCATATAGTATATATAAATCATTATAAAACTTTAAAAGCTTGCAGTTGTAGAAAAATATTGATTGATAGTAATTATGTCCGATTTCTTAATGACATGCATGTATTTTTGACAGATTTTCCAAGCTTTTCATCACATAACCTACAATTATGACTGAATCTCCCCACGAGGAATAAACTAAGACATATCTTAATGTACAGGACCGCCAAATGCAATTAGAATTGTTTTCCAGCTCGAAATGATCCCGTTTTAGCTCCTGTGCCGCTTTATCGGTTTGCAGACGATTACGCAACACTTTAAACGCTAACTCACCATTTTTCACCGGAGCAGCGACGCGTTAACCGACAGACCGACAGCCGTCAGCGGCGCATTACGTTAACTAGTTAATTACAAATGTGTCAAAAAACATTGACTTTGTTTAATAAATAAAACCCGCTAATGAATCCGGCCGAGGCTTCCTCCGGTGTTTACATCTTTCTTTGTGCCACCTGCAAACCCTTCCCCTCACTTTGCCGACATGAATATGGTTCCGACATGTTTCAGTTCCTACTTCACTGAAAGGCCATCAATAGTGATTAAAGCGGGGAAAAACTTTCATTTGATAAAAATAGAATTAAAAAAATATATATTGAAAATAAATTACGTGCACAAGATATTCACGTTAGGTACGTTCTTAAAAGCTGATCATAAACCATAAACAACAAATTCTCAGTGTCATTAAACGTCTCATAAGATTAAATTACAGTCTGCTACCTTTTTGCATAGAAATTAAAAGTGAAAAAAATGTACATATAATATAAATATGTAGACATGAAGTGCGAACGGTAGACAAATGAAAACATAAAGAAGCTTATAAAATAAACATGAATTGTTTGGATTAAGATGAGAACACTTATGTCCAGGTCAACATGATCCAAGATTAAAACTGCTCAGTCTGGATGTTTGGGCCTTGATTAACCTGTAGGGCTAGCCAGAAGGCAAGTGATGAGCTGGGTGCAGGGGGCTCTTTGACGATGGCATTAGTCTTGTTCCAGGGAGGGTAAGGGCAGCCGATGAACTTCTAAGCAGTGTCTAAGACCTTCCTGTCTGCAGCCGAGCTCCCAGCATAACAGTCTGAAATACAGTACGTGCCTAATCTCCCTGGCAGATCATTAGAAGGTTACCAGCAGTATATTAATATTCCTGTACTCCTGCATATTAATTTACATAACTTGGAAGCAAAATCAACATTGACTATATGACATTAAACAATTCAATATTCAGACACAAGGCAAGTCAACATGGTTTTAAAGGAAATACAGACATTATATTAAAGCAAGGTAATAAAAATAATGTAATTCTAAGTGATTAAAATCATGAAAAACATTGAAACAAAGCTATTCAGAAAGACATAAAGTTAAAACTTTATTAAGATTGATGTTAGGAAATAAGTAATATGTATTGTTTAATGGAAGGACTAAGTAAATAACAGTGTTTTAAGATTTAAAAGAAGTGAGAGTCAGCAGTCTTCAGGACTTCAGGAAATCTGTTCCACAGGTGAAGAGCTTATGAAACGAGAAGAATCCTGCAATCTGAAGTGTAACACAGTGTTTTCTCCAGCAGATGGCGCTGGATCATAAAACTTGACTTTTTTACATATCAAAGAATGCATAAAAAAAGGAGTCTGCAGGAAGATGAGCATTGGTCACACTAATCATTGAGAGCCACACCAACAATGACTAAGATGGGTTCAAAGATCAGCTTGATTCATAAATGCAACATATTATAATTTTTGCAAATGTTTCAAACAGTTCACTCAGCTCGGGGACACAAGCTGGGGCTTTCATCAAGAGTATTAAGATATACTGCAAAGTGTATCCCACCCAGGGAGAACCCTATGGATGACCTCCATCGGCCTTTAGAACACCACGAACACTGAAGTTTAGCAGTGATGGAATTAGCCGGCGGTGCCGAGGGGCAGGGTCACTCTGCTTCCAGCCCGTCGGGCCTCTGAAGGCTGTGGCGCAGAGATCAGCGTGTGAAGATTAGGGCACATCCCCTGAGCAAACACACTGATAAATGTGTGGAGGGGGCCGCCGAGCGGCGGACCCACCAGCGCTGTGTGTCCCCAGCTGTGTTTACCCACCTCTGCCAGTCTGCTCCCGCTGATCCCCCATGATCACCCGCCTACCCAGCTAATCTGAGGGTCACAGCAACACAAAAGTCTGGCTCATTGATTTAAATGGGAATGGACACAATTTTAGAAAGTTTAAAAAAAGAAAAATCTCTTTGTGGAGATTTAGTTTATTAAAAGTCTAGTTTATGTGAAATCTATAGAAATCAAGGAAATCAAAAGATTGAAAGTTTTGAAGCATCATTTCAAACAGTTCACTGTGTTTGGATTTAAACTGCCGCCCTCCAAAGACCCAACCGCCGTCCTCCTCCGTCCTCCTCCGTCCTCCTCCTCGTCGCCAACGGCTGCCCGCTGCACCAGCTGGCTGAGCCCGCAGTCACCTTGGCAACCGCACCAGGAAGTTGCCCGGCTCCTCTGGCACCGCTGAAAGACCGCCACTTCCTGATTGAGTCTGGCCTTTCTTTCTGCCTGTGTAGTCGTTTTCCCATTTGGCAGTGTTCGCCACGATTTAGCGCCAGAGCGGCTGAAAAGAGAGAAAGGGCGAACACACTCTCCTTTGCATTAAGGGAAACCTCAGGTTCAAATGGGAGAAACAAAAGCTGTATTTATCCGCAGTGGTGGCCCTTTGTTCGGTGGGTTTGCTCATTTTGAGGAGGGGAGAGCCTCATGGACTTATAGCAGTTTGTTAAAGTGGGTTCTCAGTGCAACATGAAAGAATGCTTCACTGTCTTCACCGTGAGGAGGTGCATCAAGGAAATGTTCAGTGTGTCATCTAGTCTCCACAAAACTGACAAATCTCTTTGCGAGCAGGCTTTCCATTGGCTGGAAAGACTCAACTTCCCTCCGAATCTAACCACAGATTCACTACAAAAGCTTGTGTTGTTCAAGAAAGTTTTATGTATAGTAAACGTCTGCAGGATAAAGACCAATCTACTTGTGATTCTCCACCATCAGATGTAGTTTTTTTTGTCGTTTCCAGACTAGATCCAAACAGCGCCTGTTAAATACCTAGAAACACTTAAGACAACTGAAATCTAAGAGTTTGTTTTCAAAACCTGCAGTGTTAGTGCAGAGATAATCTGCACCCGGGGGGGGGGGGGGTTAACAGCTGACACACCGCCATGGATTGATGTGCGCTGGCCGTGGACGCAGGCGGCAGCTGAGGGGCTTGTAAACGTGGCAGGGGAGAGGTGTCACAATAGGCGAGGCTTTTTGGAGGGAAAGCCAATCCCTTGTGTTCCGACTGCTGCAGAGATTTGGAGGGAAATCCGTCTTCGTCTGCTGTTGGAGGAAATCTATAAAAAAAACAAAAATCAAATAATATAAAAACATATATTATTTGAACAGCTTCAAAATACATGAATGACAGTTTTAAATAAAAGCTGTGCTTTTTCAGGAATAACAACAAATCCTGTTTGAGTCACATCTCGTTAGATTATCAACCCAAAAGCATTTATCATGGTAAAGTGTGTGTGTGTGTGTGTGTGTGTGTGTGTGTGTGTTTGTTTTTTCTTCATTTAGAAACTCCATAAGAAAGAAGACCACCAGCAGGGGCATCACTAACTTACCCCGTGTGTCCGTGTGTGTGTGTGTGTGTGTGTGTGTGTGTGTGTGTGTGTGTGTGTGTGTGTGTGTGTGTGTGTGTGCATGCATGCTCTGGATGCCCCCTTCCCCCTGTATCCCCCTGTCCTCACTGCCCACCATGAGATGTTTTCCCCCCAGGTCGTGGCTCTGCATGGTCACCAAACTCCACCCTGCAACCCCCACCATAATGAGTGTGTGTGTGTGTGTGTGTGTGTGTGTGTGTGTGTGTGTGTGTGTGTGTGTGTGTGTGTGTGTGTGTGTGTGTGTGTGTGTGCTGGCCAGGCAGGTTTGTTTTGAGGGGGGGGTTGGACTCGCATGTAAGCTCGCAGTCCTTCAGGGCAAAATGAGGAAAATGGGTTTGTTCCGTGTGACTGACAGCCATTCACACACAGTTTTCAGAAATGAGCAGAGCTGTAAACGCCTTTGGAAGCTGCTGCTCTTTGTTCGCTTTGGCAGGCTTTAAACTCCAGAACAGAAAGCACTATACAATAAACAAACATTTCCACCTTTAACATGTATTAATATTCGCCAAACACCATGTATGAAAAGCTTTTCCACAGGTTTATTTCAAGGGATTCAAACAGCCCAGTGTCACGGTGCCATAATACATTTAAACTTTAAAGGTTTTCTTGGTTGTGGTGCAGAGAATACTTGATGAAAATGTCTATATTGCCACAAAATCCAAAAAATTAGTACCAGAAATAAGCACTATCTCAACACAAAACCAATTTTAATGAAACCTGGTGCAAAATGTCCAAAAAAAAACCTTCTCTTCCAGCTGTTGCACGATGCATGTTTTTAAAAACTCACCCTGACAGCACAACTTGTTGAAGGTAAGAAGCTTCCATGGCATCATCTGGTGATGATTTACCAGTATGAAAATTTGGATATTGTGTTTAAAATGCACACATAATAATGCTAATTATCAATGACACACAATGTGTGTAATGATCTTTACACGCCGCTAAATTCTTCTGTTTCTGGAACCGGAGTGTGTCTCCCAGAGCAGTGGTTCACACACTTTTTCATGAGGGACCTGCACTTTTACCATTCTTTTCTTGCGTTTTAGTAACTCAGAGCCGCTGAAAATCCCCAAAGTGGAACTTTTTGAAAACGTGATCACAAAGTGATACATGACATCTGTCTTTATTGATTTTTAGTGGCTATAATCATCTGTTTTACACACTTTTAATTAAAAATAAAAGAGTAATAGCTCTTATTATTCAGAATAAGCAGTCATTCATTAAAGCAATGGTTGACATCTTTCTAAACTTCAGTCCGTCTCTCTGCTTGGAGCGAAGACTCTTCTCTTTTCTCTCCAGTCCAGCGTTTTGTTGTCTTGTGAAGTTGCTGAAAAGCAGCTCGCCTTGATCCTGGAAGTGTGTAGTCGGCAGATCCCGAACCGGACGGTAATCAGATCAGGTTGACAAATGACCGGTGACAGGCACTGGACCCCGGAGGGTGGGAGGAGCCATCGGGGGGGTCAAGGCCGGAGGTCAGAGGTCGGCTTTTCAGAAGCGTTCAGTCGAAGGGCCATTAAATCCCATCTTTGTGAGACTCCTCAGTGGAGCGCGGCGGTTCCACTGGATGGACTCCAATCAGCGCTGAATATAAGTGGAAGCTGCGCGTCTCGGTGAAGGAACGATGAGAGACCAACGGAATTTAATGAGCACATATTACACCATCAGTGATGCACTCCAGCAACAACTGGTGGCCCAACCTGAACACGACGTCATTCTCAGTGTTTCAGCGGTTTGAAAACGCCGCTGTGAAAACAGGAAACTTTTCTGAAACTCTGCAGTGGAGACGGAGCCTCAAGCAGGATGAAATGCTTCCCTGCTTCGGCTCTTCACATTAAGTCAACAGACAAAGTAGTTAAAAATCTCAACTATTCTCTCCTAATTTTTGTGAAAGTGTCTGCCAGAGGCCTCTTTATCATCGCTGCGAGTGAAAAACCTTTTCTTTTTTTTCTTTTTTTTCTGCATCTCCTCAGTGTGTGTGTTATCTCATGTGTAAAGTATGTCGTCTCTGGGGTGTCTTGTTTCGGGCTTTGTTTTCCTACGCCTGCCGTCCAAATTTCCATCACAAACATCTCACCCTGGGTGACCTTGTGCTTTCTGTCTGTGAAGAGGCCCTGATTAGTCCGCATACATGTGCAGATCAGCCCAAAATCCTTGCATCGGGCCAACGTATAAAAACGAGTTTTTTTTTTTTTTTTGTTCGTGTGCGCGCGGTAATTCAAAACTTTTACTTGCATGCTCTAATTATTCAGCAAGTTTTCTTTTTCTCCTGTGCGATTTGTCCTCTGCTGCTGGTCCGCCGTGCACCGCTGAGTGCAGACAGAAAGCTCCTCTATTGAGGAGTCACTCGGCCAGAGGACAGACTCTGTTTTGTCTCACGTCTCCACCTCCTCCCTCCCCTCCTCCTCCTCCGTCAACTTCCACTCTTCATCAGGAGGAAACATAAAGCCAAATAACCACTTGGAGCTGTGACATAAATATTTACTGCATCTGCTATGATTTGGAGTGTTCTTAATATCCTGCAAATATTCAAAACTTCAGCACAACGCCGTTAAACCTTGATTACAAGACGAAATGTTCCAGAACTCTAATAAAATGTCATTAAAACCAATAGAAAACCTTGTTTAAGCAACAAAAAAAAGTTCAATTAAAGTAAGCTGTCAGTCAGTTGTCCAGCATTCATCCCACCTGTTGTATACATTCAAATCCACCTGTTATCCTCCAGAACGGCCCGAGGGATGGGAGATGTGATACCCCTGAAGTTAGAGGTGTGTGTGAGAGACACAAGAGGGGGTCGGGGGTCCGCCGGAGCCAGTGAGACACCAAGATTTTGGCGGTCCCCTCGAGGGCTCCCCGCAACAAAGGCCGCTTCGCTCGCAACAATCGCATGCGTTTTTTTTTTGTTGTTGTTGTTGTCAGAGGTGGGCCGCAGGACGCCGGGGTGCAGGTGTTGAGGGGAGTCCATACGAGAGGGAACTTTTATCAAAATGAGATCAAAAGGAGGCTCGGGGGACGAGCTGCAGGTCACAGAAGGGTCTGAATGGGGCCGACGAGAGACGGCGGCCAGAGAGGCCGCTCAGGATGGAGGCGACGGCGCACAATTATCGCCGGACAATGTCTCTTTTCAAAGGTTGAAATGGTCGTCCAGGGGCTGAAATATGAAGATTCTCCAGTTTCCACTGAGGAAACGGTCTTCAAATGTCTCTGGGTTATTTCCACAAAACTGCTCATGTATTTATTATATAATTAATTCATTCCAAACATTTCAATACAAAGAAAAATGTAAATACAGGTAATCCAAGTTGTACGTATTCAAGCTGTTATTCAGTCTGCAGCGTTCAACAGAGAGCGCTGAGGAAAAACCGCTGACCTCAGATGATTATTTACAGCCGTAATCAAGATCTTTGGTTTCAACCTGCCCAGCATCCAGCTCAGAAACCATGACACATTGTTAATTTTACCACCGGAAACTCAATACGCCGATGCGACGGGCGTCACTCTGAGCCGCGGCGAGATTTGAGATCTTCCACAGGAACAGCTGAGATTCGGCACCTTCTAAGCTCTTTATTATTTCTATGATACGATGTGAAATGTGACACGCAGAAGTGTAATCGTATCAGTGTCAGCATTGTGCTGAGCGGGCGGGAGGGCTGGGGGGGGGGGGGGGGGGTCTGAGGAGGAACGGCGAGTTTCATCGAGCGTGGAGAGATAGCCGAGGGGGTCAGAGTATTGGCATGTGTCTATTGTCTAAACCGGCCATTGTATACCAGGGGTTTAAAGTTTAAAGTCTGTATGAGTGTGTGTCCATGTGTGTGTGTGTGTGTGTGTGTGTGTGTGTAGGCAGTCTAATTATATTCTGCACAGCCAAGGATGACCTAAGCTGACCAAACTCAATTGAAAGGAGGATGCGGGGCAGAGGAGGAGGAGGAGGAGGAGGAGGAGGAGGAGGAAGGGGGGTGTTTGAGTGCAGTCATGCAGCAAAATGAGAAGCTCTGACCATTCAGTCTTTTTGTTTACACATTTGTAGCATTTTACTGTGTGAAGTGTTTCCTTTCACACCTTTTGCAACTCGAAGTGAAACAAACATCCAGTCATAAACTGTTCAGACTGGGGTTTTTAATTTCACAAAATTGCTCTAATATGGGGTTAAATATAATGCAGGCCGATTATTCTGTTTTGTTATCACAGCTTTTATTATCAGTGTGTACGCAGAGGCAGTTCAATGTGTGATTAAACATCTCATGTCAACAAATCAGCATTTTGGGGAAGTTTTTTTGTTTTCGAAGAAAAAGAACGTTTTGCTCATTATGGTTCAGTTAAAATACATTAGCAATCTGTTGTTTATGTTAGCATAGCATGAGGAAATCCATCTAATTTCCTGCAAACCCTCTGAACCGTGCATGAGGTTCAGAGGGTCTGTGGAGAAGTCAGACTTCTGGTTTTCTGTTCTTATGTTGAGCACAACTGCGACTGGAACGTTTCAGAATTTTCACTGCAGATCTATCGACTTCGTGACTCTTTGAGAAATTACGTATTATGTACTCAAACTAAACAATAAATCTAAAATTAACAGCAGTATTTGACACGGTCTCCCCCGCTTACAACAGGGAGGGCAGCTAATTTTCCCAAGAGGCCACGGGAACATTTAATGCTGCTGGAGGTCTGAGACGTGAGTTGATTTGAGTGCTGCTTAACAGGAAAATGATCTCTTGATTAAAAAGCTATTTGTGTCACTATTTTCATGAACTGCTGCTGCACTGCGGTCTTTAACCTCTATTTATCTTTTAATCCTATCTCAGTGTCTCTAAATTTCATGTTCGGTGAAATAAAAACTACTTCTTCGCAGTAGCAGTGGAGAAAGATCCACCTTTGGAGCCATTCTCGAAAAGTTGCATTTGTGCAAACGGACACTCAAAATGCTACTAACGTTTTTCCTGCAGACGGGCCATAACTTTCACTTGCTTTCTAGCTTCTGACATCCAGTCAAGCACGTCCAACGGGCCACGTTTGGCCTCATGAGTTCTTAATTAATGTGGAATATTACAGAATTTCTTCCTCATGGAAATATCTGGGTCAGGATATGAAACAAAGAGTTTAACGAATGCAGCCTCTCTCATTGTTAGCGAGAGGCCACGGTTGCTAGAGAAGTCATTAGACGATGGAGTCTTCGGGGGGTTGAAGGACACGGCCGGACATGCTGGAACATGTCGCTGAGTGCCAGGTGTTTGTCCACCAACAGTCGAGTGTCATTGTTTTCTCTGCTTTTGGGCATTTTTTGTGTTTTGCTGATGCACGACGAAAAGCTTTCATTTAATAGTTGTTTCTTCTACATCTGTCGTGTACATTTAGATAGACGATCACATCATCAGCAAACATCACCCTCTGCTCAGATTTCATCCTTTAATGCTGTCAGTCCAGAAACCGTCCAAATCTCTTGCAGCAGACTTGCAGTATTCCTGCGTCGGTCTTACTCCTAAGAAGTCGGACTGCTTCTTGGACGTGTCGGCATCTGCGCTGACCGCCAAAATTCGGCCCTTTTGTTTGCGTCCCCCATTGTATCCAGATAAGGGTATTCAAATGTGGATGTGGTCAAGAGCGACAACATCTGTCTTCCCTGTGGACATATGTAAAACACTATACCTATTGTGAATTTTGGAGGGATCCCGCTCCTTGTTAAGTTTCCCTCCAACTTGATTCGGCCAATTAGGTGGAGTGTGGGGGTGGGGGAAACACAGACAGCGGTGATCCCCCCGTCTGACCCCCAGCTGGGCTCCAACAACGCCGCCTATCAAACCCACCCGGCCTGGAGCATTATTAATGCACCGCTGGGCCGCCGTCCACAGTGCTCTCATCTGGATCTCTGGCCCTGGGACTGGAGGAGGCTCCGGTAATTGCAGCTAATTAGAGCCATAAATGTGAAGTGAAAGGAGCTGGAGCTGTAAAGCAGGACAGCGAGAGAAGAGCGGGTTTCCCTCCAAAAACAGACGAGCGCCGCCATTCAAGGGGCCTTATTTTGCAAACAAGTGTCAAACAATCACGAGGCGATCTCCCACACACTGCACGGTAATCTCGTGGGCGAGTGTGGTATTTACCGAGGAGCATCACACACTTCAGTCTGGCCCCCATCAGAAGCCGTGCCGTCTAAATAGAAGCAGGGAACTTCCTGAGCGGTCTCCGGTGATTGCGCTGCGTTTTTATTTGTGCTTTTTCATCCACGTCTGCTGCTGACTGTCAAAAGTGAAATCCAGAGTGGCACGGCTGTGTGAAGAAGCACTTTAAAGGAGGTCTGGCCTGTTTACCCTCCAGCTAAACGGTTCCCCTGCGCTTCTTTGAACTGAGGAATTCGACAGGGAACCATTGACGCTGTGCCTGTTTAACGTCGACCTCAGTTCAATAACAACCCTGTTTATTCTGAGATAAAGAACTGGATCGATCTCCATGGGGAAGGAATAATTCCCCAGATTGGAAAATGATCATATCAAATATTAGTTATTCCTGTGTGATTTTCATGTAGTGACTTGAGACTGAAAAGTTTATTTCACATATTGTAATAATGATACCAGTAAAGTAACTCAGTGTAGAGCTGGGTGAAATAGCAGAACTGCAGTCAAACTAAAAATTCCACTTACAAAAAGGAAAAGACAAGTAGCATTTCTTTAGGAAATGATTGTTTTAGAAAAAGAAAAATAGTAGTAACATTTAAAAACTACAGAACTTTCCAATAGAAAGAGGCTTTAGACACTCAGAGTCTTCCCTCCATTTCACTAATGACAAATCCCAACGGAGCCCAGCTGTGAACTTTGACCCCAGACACTATCATTAGGTTATATTTGGAGCCGATGAATGAAGGAGTTTCACAGAAAATACAAACAAAGCAAAAGTATATTTTAAAAAAAATCAGTCTGCCTCAAAATGGCCACGGATGAATGAGATTTGAAATCTGAAACTAAAATCATGGAAACAAACAAACAGAAACAGGAAGGAGCGTCTGCAGCTCCTAGATACAAATAAGGAGGTTTGCATCCCCGAGTTGATTTATGAGACAGTTCATGTGAAAATAACAGCACCAGGCAATAAAAGAGATGTGAGATCTCCACGGAGGAGATTAAAGCACACACCAGAGTATTGTGACGGCGCGGCTAAGTGATCTATTACATGTTTAGGAAAGCATTAGGAGCATTCTCAGGGCGTCTCTGTGCGTTTCCAGCTGCGTTTGCTGTCAGGCCGGCCGCGCTGTGTTTATCTGGTATACGACCCTCTTGTAGTCTGCCTCCCACTGGGCCTTTAACACACACACACACACGCACACACACAGAAACACACACACACACACGAGATGAGAGGCACAATGAGAAAATTTACTGTCATACAAACAAACACATCCACAATCAGGATCCTGAGAAAGTGCAGTGAGAGAGCAGGTGTCAGTTTTCACATGCGGCTCTCATGGGGGCTCCGGCGGTAAATATCAGCCAAAGTTTTTTTTTTTCTTTCTTTCTTTCCGAGTTCCTGCATGTCGGCCTTTCTCACAGCCCGTGGCTGCCGGAGCGGGAGCCCCTCACCTGCATGGAGAGCTGGGAAAGCGTTCCCAGCGGTGCTCTCACTGACTCATCAGGCGGGAGGGGCTCGGGCGCGGCATCACGACAGGTCGGACTGTAAATGTTGACACGATTGATTTTTTTTCGCAGCCTCTGAAGCTGACATGAGCATCACAGCACAGGAATGCATGGATACAGACAGCAGGCTTCATGTGCGTTTCTAGTTTTTACACTTTCAGGCCCCGATTTCACAACGTCTCCAGGACCTCGGTGCTGTATTTCCAGATCTACCTCGTTCAGTCCCGGCTCCACAGCCACTGCTTTTTTTTTTTTTTTTTTCTTTTTTTAATCTCCCATGACTAACCTCAAGCGAACCGGGCAAAACACAACACACAGCACAATCATGTGGTGACAGGGGCATATTTTCTGCCTGCTTGAACGTAAGCTTATTATCAGAGTATCCCGACAAGGTCTCAGATCTCATTACCGGCAGAGAGACGACGCTGCGCAGCAAAACAAACAGCAGTGATTTCAGATGGAGCAGATTAGCGCCGAGGTGCCATGGGAAGCTCCAGAGAGGTCTGGGAACAAGGACATCTCCACTTCTCAGCTCGTGTAAACAGCACTGCTGCACCAAACTGTTCACAATAATATACAGTCTGTGGACCGAACCGGCCGCCAGTCGACTCGGAGGCCTGCCGTCCCGGCGGCCGGCGGACAGTTTAAAAGAGACTTCGAATTTGGCAAACTTTGGCATTTGAAAAAGATCATCCCCTTCCTTTCTTTTTGTTTTTTTCTAACCTCCCTCATTGTGAGTGAAACAGCGAGAAGCGAGAGTGAAGGGAAGTTCCGCACAAAGTCAAGGTCCCATAAATACCTCCGACACCACACTGTCGCGACATCCTCCCTGTGTTTGGACACCAGCCCCCCCAACACACACACACACACACACACACACACACACACACACACACACACACACACACACACACACACACACACAGGGACACAACGCACCAGGCAAACACACACTGACCTAACACATGCACACAAGCTTGTACGCGTACAGCGGCGCTGTTTGAAGACGTTCCCATTGGCGGGCCGGTGAGACACACACAGCGGAGCCGAGAGAGGGAGAAAAAAACAAACAAACCTGGGGACAAACCGGCAGTGTTTCACCGCAGTCAAAGATTTCATTGTTCTGGAAGCTGTTGCTTCACACTGACATTTAATGATAACTTGGATACAGTAAAGAGATTACAGATCTCAAGCCTGTCGGTGAATTTGTGCTTTTTTTTCTTCTCCCCGCTCTGTGTGTCTTCAAATGAAAGTGTTGACACAAGCTGAATGAAAGGCAGCTGTAATTATGTGTCTTACAACTAAAGGCTGCTGGTATTGATGTGTCACAAGAGGCATAAAACAATCTGGGAAGCAGCTTTAAGCTCGGTTAAAACCGCTCTATTACTAGAATGTGTTCAGTATTATTCCCGTGAAATGATTGCAGCACAGAAACTTAACCGTTCACATCTCTTTCTCTCTCTTCACATGCTCACTGCAGGTTGTGTGTACGGTGAGTGTGTCCTTCAGAGAACCGTGAAAAACCTGAATATTCTCACTTTTTCAACTGGATGCGTACGTCCAGGTTTCTGGAATCATCAAAAAACATGTGCAAGAGATAACCAATGAATTCTAAAGTGTGTACGTGAACACACACGGTGCACATGTGCAGCATCTCTGGAACAGCCCGACTTCAAGCAGAATCACAGTTTAAGTCAGTTAAATAACATTTCCTGTGCAAACAGATTTCTGGTTTCAATTTTCTTAACAGAACTCGAGGTAACCGAGAAAATGTGAGTGCATGTCCCACAATGCAATCCTGTCCCTCTATTCCATCCACTGTAATGACAGCATTATAATAAAAATGCTGGAAACCACATTAAGGCATTGAAACCACATGAAAAAGCCCCGGATGTGATTCAGACTGGATCAGATTATTGCTCGGGTCAAAACGAGGTTCCGTGGCGTGCGGCTGTCTGCTTTTGTTTTGAAGCGCGCACACGCACACACAGATGAGTTCGACATGATGAGTGTGTAAGTCTGATCCTGCGCGGTATCGCTGAAGTCCCCATGCATTCATTTTTCCTCTGGCCGCGCTTCCCTCCCGCCGCTCGCAGCTTTAAAGTCTGCTGCTTTGAAGAATCCTGCAGAAAACAAAGCTCCGTCCTGCTGCAGACAATGAAGCAGCTGGATTTCTGCACATGTGCCTTTGTGTGGGTCCGCGGCCTTGTCATAACTCCGTCTCAGGGGTCGAGACGTTCCACGTGCACACGCACATGCACACGCACACGTACACCAAAAGTCACGGATGGCAGCAGGAGCACAAAAGAATATTTGATTTGGTTATAAATACCAGGAGATGAAAGGCGAGCCGGCAGGGAGGAGGGCAGAGGGCACGGCGGCCAGGAGGAGGCCCCGGCTCCAGCATCATCACCCTCACACACATCTGAAGGTCGGAGTTAGAGCCTCGTGGCCGGGTTTGGCATCACTGACATTTTTTTTTTCTGTCCTATTCAAGTTTTGCAACCTGGACTTGAGGATGAAACTTAAAAAAAACACTAAAAGATCATCTGTTGTTAGGAAAGAATGACTTTTCGTGCTTCAGCCTCACTCTCTGCCTGACCTTGAGAGGAACCAGCGCTCTTCACAGTGTGACCTTGACGGTCTGCTGAAAGAGAAGTTCCCTCTGAGCTCACTCTGAAGTAACTTTACTCCCAAAGCAACAACATTCAGCTCATGGACACCAGAATCCACTCTGCATTGCTGGAGGCACCGATTTACCCATTCTGGGCTCAAAAGAGCAGTTAATCTTCAGATTCTAACCTGCGATGATCCAGCAGCTTCAGAAACAACGTTTATAATGTCGAATCAAATGCAGAAAACCCGAAATCTCAGCCATCTTTACTGCAATGAACATAATAAATGCAAAAAAATACAGAAAGCAAAGACAGTTGATCTTATGCCACTGAATTCCTCTGTGTGTGTGTGTGTGTGTGTGTGTGTGTGTGTGTGTGCGTTCTCGTATTTCTATCCTTGTCGGGGCCAAATGTCCCCACAAGGATAGCAAAACGTGGAACGACGTGCCTTGTGGGGACCTTTTTCCGGTCCTAAGTAGGAGAAACAGTGTTTTCTTGACCATGTTGTTGTTACTGAAAAAAGTAAAAGTGCAAAAACATTTCTTTAGGGTTAGGCTTTATTGTGGTGTGGGTTAGGGTTAGGGTAAGGGTCAGGGTTAGGGGCTAGACATGAATGGGAGTCAATGGACGGTCCCCACAAGGATAGAAATACAAGACTGTGCGTGCGTGTGTGTGTGTGTGTGTGTGTGTGTGTGTGTGTGTGTGTGTGTGTGTGTGTGTGTGTGTGTGTGCGGGGGGGGGGGGGGGTCTTTAAAATGTGTCTGTAAAAAGATGCAGGTTATTTATTCTGATTGTCTTGGAGGATCTGTCCAACACAATAGTCGATTGTAGCTTGTTTGAAAGTTGCATCCAGACGTCCCTCCCCGCCGCCCTGTGATTGGTCCAAAGTTTCCTCCGCTGCTCTCTGATTGGTCCGTGAAGTTTCTCCGAGGGAGGATAAGTTGAGAGCTGCGCGTCCTTTGACGCACAGCAACTCGGAGCCTCTGCAGCTCACGCGCACGTCAGGGAGAGAGAGGATAACAGCTTCAGAGATATGATTCCATTCGTTTTATAGAGGACTTCAAATCACTGAGTTATAGGACGTTGCAGATTTGGGATAATTTGTCGAGCTGTGTTGGCGCGTCAGCTTTGGAAATGGCTGCTTTTGCGCTTTGGAATTACGCATCCTGGATGTTACTTTTGGCGACGTTTCACGCGTCTCTCGCGAATTACTCCGAAGACCAGTGCAGCTGGAGAGGCAGGCAAGTATTTCACTGCGGATCTGTGAAGGTTTTGTGCACATGAGCTCCATGGAAGCAGTGGTGCATGAGAACGAGCCCGGGGCGCCACGGGCGCCTCTTCTCCTGCGCCCTCGAGCGGTTTAACTCGCTCATTTGAATGCAGCATGTTTAGACTCGCGATCGGGGCGCAATTAAAGTGTTTACGGTGCGCCGCTGCGCCGCGCGCCTCTGGGCGGTCTGCAGGAGGCGTGCAGGCTCCAGACAGGCTGCAGGGCTTATCCGCATGCACGGAGGAGATGCATGCTGGGAATGCACTTGCTGAATGATGCATCTGCACCCCAGTCATTCTGTGGAAATATGGCTGAAATATTTCATTTCTTTTTCATTGTCATAAAACTTTACTTGTTTCCCACCTGAGATTTGCATTCAATGAGTTTGTCTGCAGATAATTGATCTTTTCTTTAAAGTTCTGCAACACTTTGAGACAAAATGTTTAGTTTTGATTTGCATGGATCACATTTCATGCAGATCAGACCATTGATTTCAGGAAACTTTAGACTAACTGAACGCTTGTTTCCCTGCTTGCAGTGGCTTGTCCCAGCAGAAGGGGAGCGTGGAGCAGATCTCCCTCCACTGTGCAGAGGGCACCCTGGACTGGCTGTACCCCAAAGGCGCCCTGCGCCTCACCCTCTCCCCCCGCCTGCCCTCCGTGGCGGTGGGGCCCGGCGGCAGCAGCTCGGGCCTCATCACGGCCTGCGTCAAGCCCTCGGAGCAGTTCCACGGCGCCCAGCTCTACCTGGAGCGGGACGGCGTCCTGGAGCTCCTGGTGGGGGACCGGCTGGAGTCCTCCCCGCCGCCCAGGGTGCGCTGCTTCAGCCGGCTGCCCGGGGAGAGGGTGGCCCTCTTCCTGCAGGCCACCCCCCATCAGGACATCAGCCGCAGGATCGCCTCCTTCCGCTACGAGCTGAGGGGCGACTGGACCGCCCGGCTGTCGCTGGACTCCAACCCCATCAGCAGCGAGGGTGAGTCCGGTTCCTCCATCTTCAGCCGTCACTTACGGGTTAACGCCAGTCGCCCATATGTGATGTTATGACTCCTAAAACTGTGGTTAAAGAGGTTTTTCCTGCCTCAAACAATGGTGACTTGCAGGATCCCGACCCGCCCACCGCCGATGATATTAAACCCCATAAAGTCCCCTCTGTGGATGATTCAGGCCTGTGTGGGCCGCTCGGGCTTTCCGCGGAGCAGAGGGGAGGAAGTGGCCCAACTTCCCCCAGAGTCGTGCCGCTCTGGAGTGGGGAGGAGGGGCACAAAAGCTCAGTATGTGGGGCTTTCTCCAGA
Source organism: Salarias fasciatus (assembly GCF_902148845.1). NCBI lineage: Eukaryota > Metazoa > Chordata > Actinopteri > Blenniiformes > Blenniidae > Salarias > Salarias fasciatus. The sequence goes on from NW_021941247.1 coordinate 163,301, forward strand.
GTCCAGGGCCCTTTGAATGGCTGCCGCATGAGTATTCTGGGATTACTGCCGTCGCCTAGGAGACGGGGAGGCCTCTGCCCAGCTGAGATGCTCCCCTCTTTTGTTGAGCTGCCTCGCTGTGGGGAGACTTGTCTGCAGGACTGTAGGAGTAAACCGCCCCCTCCCACCTCGCTCCCTCTCTCTCTCCCACACACACACACACACACACACACACACACACACACACTGATTAGGTTTGGATGGGGGTTTGCTGCGGACCAGAGAGGAAGGAATCTCATTTATCAAGAGGTTTTCACTAAGGAGGAGAATGTGTGGGGAGGGCAGGGGGGCCTCCAAAGAACCACAAGGAGAACTTTAAAAAATGCCAGGAGGAGTTTTCTTTTTTTCTCTCTCTCTCTCTCCTTACAGACACAGTTCAGTAAAGACAGTTGAACCTTTGCTGGTTTTTATTTCTTTTTATCTCCATTTATTTTTCATTTATTTATTTATGGTTTCTAAGGAAAAAATGTCAAACCTTGCACAGTAGCGAACAAAACTTTGAAAGAAGAAGGATTGTGCTTCTTCTTCTAAAAGAGAAATCTTTGAAGTCCCCCCCCCCCCCACCCACCCAGTCTGGGTTTTGATGAGGTGTGACTGCAGACACCCTGGAAGCGCTGGAGGAGGGGGGGACGGTTTCATTTGGCCTTTAAACTGTCTGGAGCGGAGGAGACCCACACCTTCCAGCTCCTTCCATTCTCCTCCGCCAACTGTAAAAGTAGCAGCTGTCCGTCGGAGCGCCGCGGCCGCCCGACTCTTTTGTTGCTAGTTTAATGTCGCATTCCAGAGCAGATGATCTGGAAATGCAATCTTTGATAGTATTGGAATTTGCATGTGGGTGTTAAACTCTTGCTGCCTCTGTCTCCTCAGATGCCTGCAGGCCCTGCAACAACACAGAGATCCTCATGGCTGTTTGCACCAGCGACTTCGGTAAGTTCCCATGATGCTCGGGTGACATGTGAAACCACAGCAAAAATCAAAGTGAGCCCAGCCCCTTTGAACGCGCTGGACCAGATCAACAAATTGGAACAAGCCCTCAGAGCCGAGTCCAGGAGTCTGATGACGTCTTTTCAGTCGAGTCAGTTTAAAGTCAGAACTCTGCTGTGCCTCTAAATCCGCTCCTCTCAAAAGTGCAAAAGGTTAAAGGTGAAACGGCAAAGCTTTGAAACCCCCCCCATCGGAGGCACTGCAGTGGACTAATCCTGAAACCACCCCCCCGATGTGGAGGGCAGTGGACTAATCTGCAGGCCCCTGATTGAGCTGTAAAGGCACTGAGGAGAAGTTCAGCTGGCAACAAAAGTTAGAAGGATTAGCGAGCAGAGCAGAGTCCAGTCCTGGCGGACGGAGTGGTGGAACAACACATCCAGCGCACGGCAAAATCTATTTCTCTTTTTGTATGAATGGAAGGAATTGTTTGTAAAATGACATTTGAGGTGAATCTAAATGTCCCGCTGCTCCTCCACAGTGGTGCGAGGGAACATCCGGTCCGTGGAGGAAGACGAGAATCTGCGGGCGGCGGTGATCAGAGTCGGCGCCACCCGCGTGTTCCGTCAGAAGTACGCCCTGTTCACCGGCAGCAGCCGCATCAGCAGCCAGGGCGAGATCAGGACTCTGCTGCAGTGCGGCGTCAAGCCGGGACCCGGCAGCTTCCTCTTCACCGGCCGCGTCCACTTCGGCGAGGCGTGGCTGGGCTGCGCGCCCCGGTACAAGGACTTCCAGCGGGCGTACGTCCTGGCGAAGGCGGCCCAGCAGATCCCCTGTGAGCTGCCCGTAGACTGAATCAGACACCCTGCATTCACCTCTCTGCTGTGCAGAATCTAAAACCTGCCACCGCCCGGGCCGGACTCGGCCCTGCTCCTCGCTCTGGAGGAAGCCGCGACGCGCGAAGGACCGAGGAGGGAAATGGAGCGTTTCCATTCCGGTGCAATAAGCAGCGGGCCTGTCCGAGAGACCGCGGCGGCCCCGCCGACCTGAAGCTCATGTTGCTTTGGTCGCCGAGCAAACTAAATTATTGACAGGACGTCCACTCGGGATTCTTCAAGTGGAGCCAGTAATTCAGGCCTTCTGAGAGTCGCTGCTCCGAAACTCAGGAAAGCCACAGGAAGCTTGTGGCTGCTGGTTAAAATCCCGGTGAGCGCCGCACTTCAGATGGTGTGTTGGCTCAGATAACGTCTGGCCACGCCTGCCTCCCGGCGCTCTGGGGTCGTCTTCAGTGTTATTAAGGAGATTTAAAAAAAAAAAAAAAAAAGTCTGAAAACTATAATAATATTTGCACTGATAAAGTAAAGGGAATGATCTGGAAAGTGTGACGCTGCGAGCACTGAAAACCAAATAAGAAGCAACTATATGTAGCATAGATGAGCGATTGAGAATTTAATATATGTACAGATGATGTGAGAACACACACACACACACACACACACACACACAGTAGAGACAGAGCCGAGCCACGCCGGCCGCTCGCCGCAGTGCTGAGAGCACTTTCACCTCACAGCCTGTCTGAGATTTCACTTCTGGAAGGAGACTTGGTGTTTTACAAGCACTGCACATATCTGTGATTTCCAAATATTTTTTTCCAACCGGCGCAGAAATGGGACTGAATTGGACTTTAAATTATTTTTAAAAAAACCGTAAAAACTGAAGGAATCATTATTATTCTGGATGTTGCCAGGTCATTTTCTTTGTTTTTGGCTGTGTTGCCACATATAAATGGTAAAAATTGGAATATACATATATATGAAATAACAGAAGCACCATAAAAACTTAGAACAACAGCCATTCATGACTGAAGTCCGGCGGAGAGAGATGCGTTCGCCTCACTGGACTGGCTAGCTCAACAGAAAACACAAAGTGTGCATGAGATGTGACGGATCTGTTCTGAAAAGTGCACTATATCCAAAAGGAAAGGGGGTCATACCAAATTAACATAATGTGCTGAAGTTGTATGTTATTTGAGTTCACTGCCATTCTGCTGTCAAAATGTGAATTTATGTTGATATGAATGTAAAAATGTTGATAAGAAGAAAAAAAACTTTCTTTGTCAGTATTGTGAATTATTTTTATGTTTGTCTTATATTAAAATATTATGTCCATAAAGGCTGTTTGGGGGATTATTTATTGCACTCTTGAAACTTTAACATTAAATGAGTCCACAAGTCTTCAAAACCGTCTCGGAGCTCAGGTTTCCTCCGTGGCGACGTTTTCTCAGGAATAAGTCACTTCAAGCACTCATGAATCAGATTCCTGAAAGCGCAGAACAAACGGCCCGTCCCGGCGCCGGAGCGGGCCTTGAAAAGCCGGGAGATTTAGGGAGCGCTCGGGACTCTGGAGGCATTGGGACGAGGAAGGACTCGGAAAACAGGCACTTGGAATTCTGTTGTCCCATTTTCAGGATTCAGGAAGCAATAAATTGCCATTAGGGGAGCGGCGTGGCAGACCGGGCCGGGCCGAGGTGCCACGCAGTCGCTGGCTTCATCCTGACCACGTGTGCACGAGGACACAATCACAACAATGACTTCTCCGCTCGCTGGCTGGACGCCCGAAAGTAAAGAGCCCAGGCTTACAGGATCACAGAGAGTATCTGATTTTGAATCTGGCTGATTTTGAGGAGCTGCACGGCGGATGACACACACACACACACACACACACACACACACACACACACACACGCACACAGATATGAACTTTTATGATAAACCCACCACCTGTTTCGTATATTCCTGCAGAAATGTGAACCCTGCGCACCTAAAATTTACTGTGCACAATAAATCCATTTGAAAAAGAGCAGCTGGGGAATTAACACGGCGTTCAGGTTAAACGGAGAAGAGCCACAAAAGCTGGACGTGCTGCCGGTGTCCGGCCAGCCATCTCCCGGTTTTCAGCACAGCGAAGCAGTGAACCTTCAGCCTCCTCCACCATTTACTGCCTCAGTGCCCCCCAAAGCATCCTGTGGCTGGAGGAGCTCCCCCCCCCCCCCCCCCCCCCCCCCCTCACACACACACACACACACACACGAGAGGTTACTGCTCCTGGGCTGATAAGGCAAAACAAAGAGCCCTCAAATTCTACCCCCTCACTCAATACATCATGTGACATTTCTACAAAGCTCGACTTCCTGCATTGTTGTCACTTCTCTGTGACTCGGGCTTGAACCCCGAAAGCACTATTAATGTCCCTCTCACCACAATAACCCAGTCTGGGTTTGTATGTGTTGAATTGAAGATTGTTTTTTAAACACATGCATCAGGCAGCACTGCAAGAGGATGGAAATTAATATTTGATGGAGATGTTGAACACTTTTTATAGTGATGCCCCTTTCTGTCGCGACTCCAACTCAAAAGCACCCCGATCCTCTGGTTGCTCTGCTTTCTAAAGCAAGGTATGAGCGGGGCGGGGCAGGAAGCGCTGGGGACAGCAGGGAGAGACGCCGCTGGGCGTGGGCCTGCACGGACTCCTGAGGGAGGCCGGGGGGAAGCGGACGCAGACAAAAGCTCCAGAGATGAGAGACGCGGTCGGGGGGGAAAGGTGCGCCTCCTCCACACCCGGAGCGCAGGTCTTCCTGTTGTCCCAGCATGGAGACGTTCAAACAACACATCAGTATCAGACCTGGAGAGCAGCCGCAGATCTAATACCGCTTCATCTTTCTTCAAATGCTCCAAAGTTTTTCATGTTTTCTCCAAAGGTGTAGATTAGGCTAAACTTCATCCACCCACCTCAACGTTCTCATTTCTAAATCAGACACTTCAATAAAACACTGATCACAGTCAGATGATCTGGACGTTACTGGGAATCGGTGATACTTTGACAGCAAGTTCTCAGCAGTTCAGAGTCACAATTTTGTACTTTTCCATCCATTCATCCATTCACCCATCATCCATCATCCATTATCAATCATTCAGAAATTATGATAAACAAAGAATGATGGATTATGAATCATAATCCATCATTCCTTGATCCATCCATCCATCATCTCTGCAGTGTCATGATTCCCAGTCCATATTATCCTGGTCCTGGTTCCAGTCCAGATTCTCCTGGACTTGGTAGTTTTAGAGTTGACAGTCACCATGAAAATAATCCAACATGGCGTCCGTCCATGTCAGTGTCCATGAACTGCCACTGTTAATGTGTGTGTGGTTTCAATAAAACAGACAAACAGCAGTACCTACAGGAGGTCCTGCAAGTAAACTACATTGATTTCAGGTCAGCAACAGACTGTCTTTCATACACAGACACTCACATTCGCACCAATATGGGTAATTTAGAGTATCCAGTAATCTCTCATTTGGACTGTAGGAGGAAATCCTGCACACACAGCGTGAACATGTGAATAAACACCACTCATTCCTTTTTTACATAAATTATCATCAACAGGGTCTGAAATGTTTTGGAAGATTTTATATTTTCCTTTATATTACCAAAGTTTCAGTGTGGAGCACATCTCCTCAGGCTCATCCTCCTCTGTTGGACCTGTCTTCTCATGGATTCCTCATCGAATCGTTCCCACAAACCGGCCGACAGCTGCTGGTTGTTTCGTCGATACAGTGAATCTGAAACAGTGTCTGAGATGCTCTGAACTCCCAGACGCAGATCTCTCTCCTGGCTAGCAGCCTCGGAGGCTTTCACAACCCTCGGGGTTTTCTCGGCACCCAGTTTCTGGAGAGCAAAACAAGTCCCTCAAAAATCAGAACATCTAACTGCCAGATGTGATGCTGAAGCCGTTCTGGGTTTCGCTGCCCTCCGTTTCTCCCGTACACAAATTGTTTTGCAGTGACAAACCATCGCACTGCAACCAAACACCGGGCCGAGCTTCCCGTGACTCAGTGGTCGTGCATCCCAGCTGAGAGCGGCTTTATTATGACCGCCGTTTGGCATCCGAGCTCCCCAGCTGACGATTCCCCGTTCCCACAACTCCTTGCAACAGCTGGGCACAAGCATTTTCCAAGAGGAAACTGTAAAAGTTCAGGTCTGGAGACGTGCTAACGCGCCGGGGCCAGAGAAATTACACCCAATGATACACTTGATCCCTGCTGCTACTTTTTTTTTTTTTTTTTACTGCAACTTTTTCTTTAAAAAGCTTTCATTCAGCCTGGCTTTGCTGCGACCAGCGTTTGCGGAGAACGGCATCCACGGCGTACCCTCTAATTCTCAGAGTGTGGTCAGCTTTAAAGAGGAGTGGGCAGTTCGGGCGGGTCGAGAGGTCAAGGCAGAACGGAGAACAAGAGCCGAGCGGTGCGAGAGCATGTTTATCTGGCCATGTTATCCCTCTGAAGTGCCGAGGGGAGGAGAGCGAGGAGCCCCCTTTGTTCCTCGAGAGCCTGCAGATGGCTGTAATCCCTTCCAAAATGCGCACTGAAAATCAATCAAGACAGGATGGACATGGTGTATGAGTGTGGAGGCAGGCGACACGTTCCTCAGGGGGTGGGGGGGGGTCCCGCAAAGAAGCACGAGTTGGGTCAAATCAGCGTCTTTGGTGCTTTCCCGCCAAAAAAAAAAAAAAAAAAAAAAAAAGTATTGTAAGGAAAGACTGAGGGAATGAATCTCAGGCCCCCTTCAGTGCAGCACACAGCTGCCAGCTCCTCACCGCATCCTGCAGGGGGGGCGACCACAAAACCTTCAAACACTGACATCATACTTTAATAATGCTGCTGAAAGACTGGAGGGATGGATGGAGGGAGGGATGGATGGAGGGATGGGACCATCCCTTAATGGTGATGTGGCCACTGAAAATAATCAGATTTCTCAGCATTGTTTTGTTTTGTGTGTTTCTCCTCCAGTTGAGTTAAAACTCTTCTCCTCTGAAGGGAACCCGGCCTCTCGGCGAGTCTGACGTCAGCAGACAGAGAGTCTGAGACGCACCTGTCCTCCGCTGTAACCCAAATAGCCGAGCCAGAGCACTGCAGTTGTTTTCTCCTGACAGTTTGCACAAAGGAGAGAAACTTCCCTCACAGATTAGCTGAGCTCTCCCTCTCGCTCCCTGCTCCGACCGTCGAGTCTTGAAAGCTGCGCCGCCTCCCCTCCTGCGCCGGTATCTTCCTGCTCGGCCAGGCGGTCTAGGGTTACCTCCGCAGAGACGCCCGGCGCTCCGCCCATTGTCCCGATTGTTTATTAAGGAAAGACGAAGGCAGGAACGAAACTGCCTCTCTCCCCGGTTTTGTTATGTTACCAGTATCTCCTTGCATTTTTTTTCCACAGCAAAACACAGCTTGAAGGCGAAAGTGATCAACAGACAGCTGAGAAAGCACGATATTCAATATGTAGCTTATTATGTAATGCTTCACCTGTCAGTGTCAGTGAAAAATACCTTTTTTATTTTGAAAATGTAGAAATAAGTGTCTTTATTACATGGATGAAGTTGTACACATCGCTGAGATAAGTATTGCTTTTTGCAGCTTTTCTGGGATTTGTAGGATTATGAGGCCGCAGAGCTGAGCCGCCTGGCCTCGCAGTGACAAAAACCCCTCGCTGAGCTCGGCTGAGGACATTTCTGAGTGGAACTGGACTGTTTCCGCTCCTGTTTGGGTCGTTTTCCTCCCGCTGTCCAAAACCATGTGTAACTTTAAACTTCCTGTAGATGCGAATGTGGCGTTTTAGCCTGTGATGGACTGGAAACCATTCGGTCGTTGTTCATTATCAGCTGGAATCATCTCCAGCTGAAAACACACCAAACTTTGGCTTTCCATTTCTCATAATAACATAAACACTGCTCAGAAAGTATGTCTGCTACCAAACACAAGTTTGACAGATAACATTAACTGTAGGACTGTAAAAAGAAGAAGGAACATTTTCACTGAAATCCGCTGTGCGACCTCCAGATGGTGAAATATGTTTAGTTTCTGTTACTTTTCAACTGATTTCACTTTATATAAGTTAGACACATTACTGTTTATTGATAATGGCGTGAAAGCAGGGGGGTCAAACATGAGGCCTGTGGGCCAAAACCGGACCACAAGAGAGGCTTGAATACGGTCCGCCAGACTTACAAAGGAAAACGTAAACATTTCAAAGACATTTCTCAAGAGTAACACACACAACACCGAGACTCGAGCTCCAATATCAGTGATGCAGCCATGAAAGCTGCTGCTGTCAGGGGGAGTTTACAAGAACACCCATAATGCAACAGCTACAGGAGAAGTTGTTTGGGACATTTCACTGTATTTTGCACCAAAAGGTTTCATTCAAATTGGATTTATGTTGAGATTGTTGGAATTTTCCATAGTAGGTGTTTGGTTTTTGAGAAAATGTTGACATTTTCCTCGTATAGTCTGAACCAAAACAAATCAAGAGTCACAATCAAATACACATCTAAACACAAATCTAAAAGAATAATAATATCTTGCTCGCTGTATTTCAGTTTGGTCAACAGGACAGACTTCGGGTGAGGAAAACTGTCTCCACATCTCATTTAAAATGGAAGAATGATGGTGATTAATGACAGTACCAGGAAACTTAAAGCTAATTGTATCATTCAGGATCTGGAATATCAGCCTGAAACCCCTCCTGGTCAGACTGTGCAGAGCGGAGCGAAATGATCCTGAGGGGGAAACTTCATCTTTAACAGTGTGAGCTTGTTGAAAGACGGACTTTTCCTCTTAATAATGATCAAATGAGACTTCTAGCTTGCATTCTTGTCACATGGTGGAATGTGACTAAGTGATTCTAAGTAGCTGCTGGGAGCAAAAACACCAAGAAAGTAGCCGGTTCTGCATCCCATGTGCTGAAAGTCAGACGGCATGTTTATATCCTGCAAAGTGCAGCGACACGCTGCGTGTCTGTCCGGCCGCCGCTCCAAGCTCCCTTCGCCCTGCGCTCATTTCGGGGGAACATGTGCGCTGGAATTCTCCCCCAATTAAGACAGGGATTAGCCGGGTCCACTGTGGGAACGGGCCGAGTGTGGGAAAGCGCAGCGCCCGTCCCTCTCTCCTTCCCTCGCCGACACTCAGCCTCATTCTCACTCGCTCCCGTTCATCCTGCCGCCTCCCTCCCGTCTTTTCTCACCCCGGCTACGGCTGCTCCTGCTCTTTTGTCACTCTATATTCCTCCACATGCTCTCTTTTTGGCACATTTTGCCATTTGACAGGTTTCCCTGCATCATAATATATATATTTGTTTCAATTTTTTATAATAATGCGTCCAGGCCTCATTTATTTCCACCACCCAGGAACTTCACAGCTCTCAGTCCTAATTCTTTCAGGTTTTTCTGAAGTGCACGGCTCTTCTGTGCCCCCCTCCCTCCCTCCCTCCCTCCTCCTCCTCCCTCTCAGTGCCTCTCCAAGCCTTCACGCTGAAAGCTTGTCTGGAGGGAAGCTGAGGACTCTTGCATGAATAGCCTCAGCCTGTCAGAGTGAAAGAGGGGGTGAAAAGACAGCTCGTCAGAAAAGACAGGTGTCTCTGGAATCAGACAGTTACAGTCTGCATCGGCATTTATAGAGTAATCCCTCCAACAGTGCAAAAAAAAAAAAAAAGATTTGCAACACAACCTGCAGGAGTGGGTGGGAGGCGGCCAGGCGTCCATGAGAACATCCCGGCTGCACTGAATTTTTCCCATTGTGGCGACATTTCTTTCTCATGACGGTGCAATCCTCTCACCATCGCACCAGATTCTTCCCCACATTCCTCCTGCTCGCTGCCACCTTCTCTTCCCCTGTTCCCACTCCGCCTGGCTTTTTCCTTGCGTTCCCATAAATCCCCTCTCCTCCAACACAGGGCTTGTCCGTTCCAATTACAGCCGGGCGGCCCGGCCCCCGGCTCACACACAGCTCGCTCTCATTAAGCCCGTATCAATTAGGCATTAACCTCCTGAAACAAAGGCGCTCTTGACGAGCGGCCCGTCGCCAGCCATGTGAGGGACTTCCTCCGCGCCGCGACACTCCGCTTCCCATCCTCGGGACGACGCGTTCAACCAACCTTTTTCCCCACTTTCCCACCACCAAAACAAATCTGTGTCCAGAGAAACATCAGGCGGACGGAGGAGAGCGCTCAAGCTGTAACCAGTCCGTCTGCAATCATCACCAAAATCACACCGCTGTGTTTAGTTAACCTCCTGAATTAAACGGACACTGTTGTTTCAAGTCAGAATGATCTGATGTTACCACCAGGCACGCCAATTTGAGAGACTTTTTTTTTTGTCCTTTTTGCAGCAGATAAAGCCAATGAAATGCCAGCTATTATCAGAGGGTGAAAAGCCTGCCGCATACCAAGAAGTCAGATTTTTCAAAAGGCTGGAGTTCTGAGAGGGGAGAGCTGGCGCTCTGCCCCGGGAACCAGCTGTGGCGCAGCAGACGACGACAGTTTCGCCTCGCTGTAGCGTACGTTCTGCTGTTTCCCCGGCTCTTTATTTACACGCATAATGCGGAGGGGTTTTGCGGAGAGCCCTACAGGCCGTCTGCCTCTGGCGATGCAGCCGCCAACAACGGCCCGGTTGAGGTTTTTCCCACAGCTCCGCCGGTGAGAGGAGCGGTCCCCGCTCCCGGCACCCAGCGTTTTGGCACAGTGACTATGTTGGCACCGGCCCAGGCCGAACACCCCCACCCCTTTTCCCAGGGCCCCGGGAGTGTAATACATTACTAACAAAATCCCACTTCCCATTCCTCTCAAACTTTCACACCCCTAACCCCCGCCCCCCCTCCCTGGCATGCCCCCTGAAAAGGGAATTGGGGTGACATGCGTATGACTCTTTCCATTGCCTCCAGTTTTCCCATCATTCCCTGGAGGATCTCGAGCTGTAACATGTATTCTATGTTAAAAACAGGCTGGATTTGATTAAAAACAACTTTTTTTTTTTTTTTTAGCCTAACCTGCTGAGTTCTGAGTCCTTCCCTGTTCGTGAGGACCTGTCTGCTGGAAGTTATGGCCCCGATCCGAGCCCCTGAACTCACGAGAGAGAAAGAAACGCGGCGCTTTCACTCTTTAAAGGGATTTAAAGGGAACAGTTCTCCCTTCACGCTGCGGCCGGGGTTATAAATATGAGCCCTCGCTCTGGAGAAGGCCCCGCTTGTTTCCCCCGCCGTTCTCAGCGCGGCTTTGAGGGGGCGAGCATTCACGGGCGCGTACGTGTCTGGGTAACATGTAATGACATTATTCTCACCAGAGTGACCCCTCATTGTCGCTGCGCTTTCTTCTCTGCGGCTCGTGAAATTGACATAAGCTTTACAAACATTCCAGGCATTTTTTTCTCAAGGCCGGATTTCTTTAGGGGGCGATTTCATGGAGGAAGCCGACAGAACGAGCAGCACCACCTACTGCTGGCGCTGAAGCATCGGGCACATTGAAAATGTTTAAATATAGATTAATATGGAGTATTTTCTTTTAACTCAAAACTAACCTTAAGTCTCTTTTTGCCGGTTTTCTGATAGCGGCGCGCTTTGAGAGCGCCTCGCCTCTGCCGTCTCATGCAGTCTGCGAAGACGCGTGATCTCCTCTTTGTACCTGCAGGCAGACCAACAGCTTAACCCGCTTCTCGTCCTCCGGCTGTACGACACACACAGCCGAGCGTTGTCCCGACCTGATCAGGTGGTTGTCGATGTACTCCTGCAGCTCCAGCACCTCCGCCTCGGCCGCCGTGGCTCTGGTGAGAAGAAGAGCGCGTTCCTTCTCTAGATCCACCTGTTTGAATGAAAATACATCACATATTATCATCTGGGTAAAAGTACATAAAGCAGAGAACGGAGGTGCGTTCACCAGAGCGGAGTGTGTCGTCTCCCTCAGCTGTTCCCTCATGTCCGTCCAGGACGCCTCGCAGATCCGCTCCACTTTTTCAGGCCTGATAAAGTTTCATTTTTCAAACAATTCTTAGACAGGAAGCACAGCTGACCACATTTGTCATTCAGTAAAAAAATTAAAACACGACGCTCACCCTGGACAGCTCAGGCTCTGTACAGGCATTTCTGATACGGCCTTCTGAAAGAGAGAAGTAAAGATCCAAATGTTTGAAAACGTGTGATTGAGAGGAGTTTTATGTTTTGTAATTTCATCCCGCAGCACCAGTTTTTGGGAGAGTTATTATCATCACAGTCTGTAGGAATCGTTTGGTTTTGTGAAAACAGACATTTTCATCACAAATTCTCACAACAAGAAAAACTTGAGAGTTTAATCCTGATCTAATTCTATTCTATTCTATTCTGATTTGTCATTGAATGGACAATAATTCATCATCACAACCTCCAAACAGAACTTAATAAAATAAAATCCAAGCTCTGTTGCCTGAAACTCACTGCTCTACTGTTTTTCTTTGGTCACAGTGTCACATCAGTGCTGCTACATGATCTGCAGTCCGTCTCAGCGGCTATAGCCTCTCTTCGCTGTGGGACACGGTCTTTGAAGCCTTTCTCCCCTCATATCGCCACACGCAAAACAAACGCTCCTTCATTTTATACGGGAAGTGTGGAAACAAAGAAGAATTCCCCGTGGATCCAGTCCAAGCAGGTCAGCCTGCTTTAAAGCAGTCAGTCTTCTTTTGTGCTACCTGCAGCTGATCCTCCAGTCGGGCCTCGTCCCGCCGCAGGCCCTGCAGCTCCTTCTCCACCTCATCTCTCAGCTCAGCGGGCTCCAGGCTGAACTGGGCTTCTGGAGGGCCAGGGTCCAAACCGCTGTCCGGTTTTGACAAAATCTGCTCCCTTTGCACCCTGGAGATGACGGAGAGTTGACGTCAGGTCGGCACAAAGTTACAAAAATATCACAAAACTTCAGATATTTGTTCAACTTGGAATCAAATTAAGATGTTCAAAGAAATTAAAACACATTCAGAAGTGTAGACAGAGTGCAGTAACCTGTATGCGATGATGAGCGCTTGGTGGGTTCTGATGATCTTCTGGAGCCTCTTCCTGTAGGAGCGGGCGGCCGAGGCCAGCTGCTCCTCTCTCAGCCTGTAGGACGAGCGCACGTCTTCCAGCATGCCGTCCACAAACGTCTTCATCTTTCCTTGCTTTGACACATTTTTAGAGTTTCCAACCCCGTCGATGTATTCCTGGGTTACAGTGAGCACATGGATCCGTCTGACTCTGGGATTAAGATGATAATTTGCCTTTTTTGAGTTTTTTTCTGAGTGCTGCGACTCACAGATAAGTCCTGTAAATAGCAGACCAGCCTTGCGCGGTACTCCTCATTCAGCTCTTTGACCTGAAGTTGGAGTTTAGAGTTTTCTTCCTCTACCTCCCTCACCTGACTCTGAGAGCACATCAGGGCCTGGAGAGAATTTTTTGAAGAAATTCCACTATTTTTAAGTGACTGAAGTTACAGATCGGAGGCTGAAATCTGGAAACCGTTCCGTCCGCCGCTCACCGCGCTCTGCTCCGACAGTCTCTGGCGGCCCACGTGGATCAGTCTGCCGCTCTCCTGCTGCGCTCTACCCATCACCACCCTGCTGACCAAACACAGGCCCGACCGCCAGACAAGCCGTGATGAGAATGAACGGCGGCGGCCACATCACAGGAAGAAGCAAGGAGACCACATCACATAAAGCCGCGGCCGCAGAGCAGATGCACGAGGGACGAGTCGGGGGAGGCCCATCCCGCCATGCCTCCGCCTGTTTGATGACTGGAAATAGAAAGATAATGATGTTGTGGAAGTAAATGGCAAACATTCGGGGGGCCTCACACTTTCTCTTCCAGCTTCTTCTGCTGCTCCTCGTAGCTGCTCTTCATTTTCTCCAGCGCGGCTCTGAGCTCGTCTTGGTTTCCACGCAGCTACGAGAGACAAACGAACACAAAAACTGCATTCCAGGTGATGAACTGCTGTGGTGCGAGCTGAAGAGACGTCTGTTTAACGCTTCCTGTCCAGGAAACTGTTTCCAAAGACAACAAACAGTGAACTCACGCAGAAATACTCACATTTTTTTCCATAGTTTTTTGTTCTTTGTCCAAAGCTGCCAGATCCTCGGGCTATTGATTAAAAGACAGAAATTTAGAAGAAAAAAAAAAAACACTTAAAGAACTGAAGCTTTTCCTGATTGAAAATCTTCAAAACTTTATCAAATAAATACATGTTTTGCCTTCAGGCAAAACAGATGGAAATTGAGGACGATTTTGCACCAAAACCTATTTCAGAAAAGCCGAAGATGTTGGATGGAAGTGGAAAACCTCAGAGAGGAATCACAGAAAGGACAGAGAAAGAGACAGAGAACAAAGAAAAGACAAAGACGGGAGATGAAGAGATAAAATGTTACTGACAACGAGAAGATGAGAAAAACAAAGGAGAAGGTAGAGATTAATACTATGAGGGAAAACTTAGGTCAAAGAAGTCTTGTATGCCGTTCTGGTGAGATGAACTCAGGGATGTGACGGCGTGTTTTCATCTGACTAACTCTGAAGGTACACGTCCCGCACCTCGGTGCTCCGGCCGTACCTTGACCCCGTCCTGCGCCATGCGGCCGATCAGAGCTCGCACCCTGTCCAGCTCGCCGTGGAGCCCCCGGCTGGAGCTCTGGGCGCTCTGCTGCTGCTCCTCCAGCCGGCGGCGGAGCGAGTCCTGGGCCCGAGCCAGAGCCAGCAGCTCGGCGCTCAGCTCCTGGTTCTGGACCCGCTCCCTGCTCCGACTCTCGGCCAGCAGCAGGTAGTCCCTCTTCAGGGTGGCGTACTCCTCCTTCAGCTCTCCGTCACTCCTCTCCTTCACTTGCAGACGAGCCTGAGCCGACTGCAGCTCTCTGAGCAGCTTGTCCCGCTCCAGCTCCAGATCTGTTATCACAGCGTCCTGATTCAGAATCTAAAAAATGTTTAAAAATACATTATTGCGTCTACAAAAACTTTGGAGGTAGAAATGGAAAACCTTCAAGTGAGAGAAAACAAAACAAACATTGATCAATCATAGAAAATCTCAATATTATCTCCACCTTGTATGTGTTTTCATTCTTTTCTTTGTTTTATTACCACTACTGCACCAAGACCCCGACCTTGTTTTTCATCTGGAATGCTTCCTCTTCGTACTGCTCTCTCATCTTGTTTGTCTGGATTTTCTCTTCAACCAGCTCCTTGGATAACTTGCAAATTGGAAGGAGAAAAGTTTTGGATCATTTTTCAGTTAAATGTATTCAATCTAAACATGATGTTGACCAAAGCGTCTCAGTAGAAACAGTTCATCTTTTAAGGAATTTAACAATTTGTGCAGATTTGGAAAACAAGACTCACAACATGGACTGTATTCAAAACTCAGACATGTTGGCATTTTTGTCAGATTCATTGAAAATATACATTCTAAATGCGAGTGTATTGCTGACTAGTGTCAAGTTGTTCATCCCAGGAGCAAAAATACACAACTGAACCATTGTGCAAGCAGCAGTGTTACAGTGTTTGATTGTGTGCGTTGAGCTGCAGAGTTTGCGTATTGGTTTGGAGTGCATGAGAGGGTTTTGAGATTAACTGGTGTTTCCAAATTGCATGTGAGAATGTAGTTTACCTTGATTTGATACTGGGAAGTTACAGCGGCCCAAAAGGGCCAAATACACAACACAACAGCAAAAAGCCACCACAGAAAGTGCGTCGGTGCAGAACGGGCTTTGTGTCTCAGGGACAATATTTTCTGACAGAACCAACGTGGAAACAAACGATTGACAGCAGAGAATATACAAAGTGTTATGTTGTAGCCCATGCTGTTGTGTTGTGTCTTTCGGATTTGCATTGTGGCTTTTCTAGTTGCATTGACCCAACTGAATGTCAAGTAAATTCCTGGCAGTGACCTTCAGTCTGTCCTCTTCACTCTGGACCAGCCTGCAGGACAGATCCGTGTTGGAGCTGGCCAGCTGGCCCAGTCTTCTCTCCAGGTACTCCACCCTTCTGAAAAGCTGCTCATGTTTTTCATGTAGATTCAACTGAAAGTTAAAAAAAAAAAAAACAGCATGCCATGGTTTCTTCTTTTTACAGGATTGACATTTGAGCATACAGCTACTTTGTTAACATGGCAGAATATTTCACTCACATTTTCTTGAGTCAGAGCTTGAACTCGCTCCTGGAGTGGATGTGGAGTTGCCTGCTGGTCCACAGCGTCCATTTCTCTTCACTCAACATCTGCTTCTACCCACAACAACCTGTTGCCATGCCTTCACAACACCAGTAAAGCTGGTGGATGCACTTCCTCATATTTCTCAATACTAAACATTCAATAGAGTCCAAAACACCAAATGGATAAATAAGTAAATGAATAAAATAAAACCTCTGGATTTTACTTCACTATTTTAATGCATCCAGCTGACTCAGGATTTGATTTACAACCACAAACAAGCAGAGCAAATGTTGGTAAATTGTGATCAAATGCGCCCTCTAGTGGCAACTGCTGGAATAACAGCTAACTCAAACTCCTGAAGCAATAATCCTGCTCAGTTCATCTCCATGTTCATACAAGGAGTTTATAAGAAACCTTTCAATCCAGTTCAATTTCGAAGCATTTTTTTTATTATAACTTTCCAGTGATTAAGGAGGGAAAAAAGCAAATGCGTCACAATCTAAGATACTTTTTAAATGGCCTCTATTGTTATAAAAATAACTGCAAAAAGCCCTCTGGACACCAGAAAGGATATTTACATTTATTACACAGTTGAGTGAAAAATACATCGTACCAAAAGCATGTAAACACAGTCGGATGTCTGTAACAGTGTTCAGAGCCGAATTCAGCTCAAAGGCAACAAGCTGTGTTCATCAGTCCCTCCTAGACAAGACTGGATTCAAATTTCTCATAAAACAGAAGAGATACAATTTGAAACTACAGTTCCTACTCACATTTGTTAATGCAAAAAACATTTCTACGGGCAGCTGCTTGTGTTTTATAACTGCAGCGTCCAGTAGGAGTTTCTTTCCTCAGAGGTTCAGGTAGCTTGTTCTGAAGGTGAGCCTGCTCTTCATGGTTCCTGTGGGAAATGTTAAATACTCACATGTTCTCTTTCTTTATTTTTCATTTCTTTTTCACTCTCTTTGTGATAGTCAAATGCCTTTAATTGCAGCCATCAGCTGTGCTTGTTGTGTGACTTTGGCAGCTCCGACACGCCACGTCGCTGCTGTTCCGGATCGAACGAGCACAACAGTTGTGTCCGGTCTATAAAAGTGCAAACTATGAAACATGGTCAGACGAGACATTAATTATTCATTTAAGTCCTCCTCCACTTCGTCCTCCTCCTTTGAGCTGTGTCTGCGGTCGGCCCGGTCCAGAGACAGACCCGTCTTGTGCAGAGCCTGCAGGCTTTCCGGGCTGATGTAGTGCCGGATGCTCTCCGAGGGAGACGCCTTGTTGAACTCCTCCACCTTCCGATGAGCCTGAAGAACAGTTAGAAAACACATTGAAAGATTATGATGATTCAAGATATAATTCCCCCTTGTAATAGATTCGATTCTGCACAAAGCTGTAAACTGAAAAGGCGCTGACCGCTTGGTAGTTGCCTTGCTGACAGTAGTGGTCGATCAGGAAGCCCAGAACGTCTCCGACTCGGACGGCAGGGTTTATGTCCGGCTCCTCCGACAGAGACTCGCATAGCCGCACCGCGTCTCCGGCATCCTCAGCATACAGCCTGCAGACAAACGAGCGCTCAAAGTCTTCCATGTGGCTGAGATTCAAAGGAAACAGTGAAAACAGGAGTGCTCTATGTACCTGCGTATGTGGACGAACTTCTTGATGAGGGTGATCTTGTGGCGCAGGTCGGCCAGCCTGAGTTCCTGCTGCCCGGATGAAGAGTCCTTTGCTTTCGAGAGACACTTGGCAGCTTCAGTCAAAGCGTCCAGAGCTTTTTCATAGTTCTGGTAATCATCAATCTCCACCTTAAGCAAAGGAAGGACAAAGATAGCAGTGACTAATGAACATGAAGTTATTGGGAAATCTGATTTCTCCTGTGGAGTTTTCGAGTTTCTCGAGGTTCTCCGGTTTCCTCGTCTCCGTCTGCCTGTTCTGAGTGTAGCCCCACCTGAGCGCAGGCTTCGTAGAAGCCAGCGAGCAGATCTGGCGCTCTGCCTTTCGTGTAGAAACCGATGATTGTCTTTAAGATCTCCGGGTCTTTCTGCCAGTCCAGAGACTGGAGGTAGTTGGCGGCCATGATGAAAAGCTCCTTCTGACGACAAACGTTTGCAAAAAAAACGATCTTCTCCGTATCACCTGACTTGAGCAGCGCTCTCATTGCCTGTTGGAGAAAAACAATGAAATGTTGACACGCGTGACGCTACTAAAGCTACATCCTGAAGTTGAAGGACGCCGCACGGCGTTTTTCCGTCCACCACCGCGATTACCTTGAGTTTGTTGCCTGCCTGTGTGTATTTCTTGGTGGCCAGGTGGTAATTTCCCTGACGCATGCAGCAGTCGGCGATCTTCTCCATCAGCTCCTTCCGAGCCTCTTCAGACAAGTCCTTTGAGTCTGTTACAGTCATTCTGGTGGCCAGATCCTCAGTGATGGTCAGGTTCTGGCTCACACACAGCTCCAGGGCTTCGTAGTACTGATACAAACACACACATGGAAACAGTCACACTGATGCACATTACAGGGCGGGGAGATGGTGGTGAGTCCCTGCAGGCACCTTCTTGGCTGCTACCAGTAGCTCCACTGACTTCTCATACTGCGAGTGAGTGATGAAGAAGTCTGAGCAGCGAGCCAGGAGGGCCGGGTCCGAGTTTTCATTCAGATCCTCGGCGATCAGCTGAAGAGCGGAGAACTGCTGCGTACTGAAGGCCAGCTCCAGAGCTTTAGACACATAACCAGCCTGCAAGGGAGGGAATATTCTCATCAATACAGGCTTTACAGCTAAGACAGAGGCTGTGTTTTAATCCAGAATGAATACATAATGTTGCACTGCCCCCTTGTGGAGGGAAGTAGAATGCATCGGTAAGCTAAAAACGGCGTGAGACTGACCTTGTGGTATAAAGCCACGGCTCGGTCCATGTGTGTGGCTTTCTCCTCGTAGTAACAGGCCGCCTCCATCATGTCCTCAGGGTTACTGAGCAGAGCCAGGTTCATCAGCTGGTCGTCCAGGCCGTTCTCCTGCTCAAACGCAGTTTCAGTCAACGAAACATGGAGGAAAGACCGCAGCATAGGGATGGAGATAAACGTACTGTCTGACAGTTTCAGGCAGGAGTGATGAATAATATTCATTTAACAGTAGTCTACCGAGCCGAAACATCAATTCTAATTCATAGTTTCTGAAGGAATTCTGCAGGTCTCTCTTCAGTGACTAACAAATGGATCTACTTTATCACAAGAATCTAAGGAAGGTTCTTGACTCATATTTCTGAAGTAAAAGAGTTTGTCATATGAGTGACATCTGCTTTATTTCATTTCAACAAAAATCTCAAATTTTTGCTTTTTGATCCAAAATATAAAAAGAGTGCCACTGTGATGCAGTGATATGGAAATAACTTCACTTTCAGTCTACTGCTCGCTCTAATTTATTCCAACACATGTTGCTGCCTCCTGTCCAGCGGACCCAGGGGTGTTCAACCTGAGGCTCTGGACCCACACATGGCTCTTCAGCCTCTCTGTGAGCAGCTCCCTGAAGCTTTCACAGTATTATTTCTTAATAAACATTTGGATTTTTGCTTTTGAAAGCAAAACAGACGGACACGTGAGGGACTGCTTTACCTTACAGAGCCTGATGGCGTTGTTGTAGGCCTGGGCTCGAGTGTAGAAATGGACGGCTTGTTTGATGTCGTCATGGCCCTCGTAATGTCTGGCCAGGTGGTACGACGCTGCCCTGTCGCCTGTGTTATTGGCGATCTCAGACGCCTTGAGAAGAAATGAAAACTACGTCAATGCATGAACTGAAAGCTCTCTGTGGTGATGGGATTAGAATATTTTCTATGTCCTCGGCCAAATAAAACAAAAGAAGACAGAGCGACACACGGATTGACCTTCTGAATGTTCCCCATGTAGCAGTGGACTCGGACGAGAGAGAGGTAGTCCTGCGCAGACTC
This sequence comes from Salarias fasciatus, assembly GCF_902148845.1. Taxonomy (NCBI): domain Eukaryota; kingdom Metazoa; phylum Chordata; class Actinopteri; order Blenniiformes; family Blenniidae; genus Salarias; species Salarias fasciatus. The sequence continues at coordinate 183,203 of NW_021941247.1, forward strand.
GTAGAATCGCAGCGCTGAGTCCAAGTCTGACTGGCTCTCCAGGTACTGAGCCCACCACTTATAGATATTCCTGTGATCACAGCGCTTACGTTTGATCATCCTGTGGAATCTTCTGCACAGAGCAAAGTTTTGACATGAGACATACGTCCACTTACTTGTCTTTCATTTTGTTGACGTAGATCTCCAGAGATGTTGTGTCATCCTGGAGCATTCTGGGAACTTCAACTCTGTGTGTGTCTGATTTCTCATAACTGGGGAAAAAAAACAAAATGATTAGACTTTTTTAACTCCAAACTACTGACCCAAAATGCTGATTTTCTCTTACTAAGCGAGCGCCAGCGACTTGTCCCCCATGGACTCCAGATATTTGGCGTAGTTGTAGTAGGTGGTGCGCAGGTGGGTGCGATCGCGGCTTTCAGCTGTCTCCAGCGCTTCCTGCCATCGGCCATACGCCTGGTAGAAGCTGTTGAGGAGGTCATAGCGCTGACAGCTCTTGTACAGCTTCTCTGCGTCTTCCTGTTGGAGGACGAGAAAAGATGACGGAAAGATAAACGGCCGTTCCCCTCGGAAAGTCCCCGGGTGTGTGGCAGAACGCGGCTTCTGCAGTCAGAGGATACAACAATACTGCAGGCTAAACAATGAGGTTCTGATTTAAAAAAAAAGATACAACATTAGTTCTGGGTGAAGTTTGTCAACTTGAGTCGGGGGGGCGGTCGATGTCTCACCAATATGCCGAGCTGAATGGCCAACATGGCCACTCTAGCCTCGGGCTCGGGCTCGGCCTCCGCCTCCTTCAGCGCCTTGGCCGCTCTGGCATTTCCCATATTCCCCAGGCACACACGTGCCACGTCCAGCCGCCGTGTTTTCACACACATCCGTGCCATGTTTTCCCAGACCGCTTTGCTACAGAGAGAAAGAGAGAGACGTGACTTGTTTGGCGTGAGGGTCACTGCGCCGGTATTTTATGATTCAGGAGAAAAAGCAGTTGATCAACACATTCCTCTCAGGAAACGTGTGAAGACGGTGGGATTGTTTTCCAGCTTTGTTGGTAAACTTTGAAGTTCGGGTGAGATGGTACACTAGAGAACACTTTGAACATGTTAATAACCAGTGATCCAGTATTATTTGAGGATTTCCAGCAAACCTCAACAATATGAGGAAGAAAATACAAAGTGAAGAGTTTTAAAACTGAACCCCGGAGTCATGTTTCTCGTCCCCTGTCTTTTTTTCTTTGCTGACGTAAATCTAACAAACTCCCCCCTTTACTTCAGCTTCAATTCCAAATTTAAGATTCCACAACCATCTGGTCTCTATTTGAACGCCGTCCCACCTCCCCGCTTTAGCTGATACAGATGTGGGCTGTTTATTAAAGCCAGGCAACAGGAAATACCCCAAATCTTTGGGGGCCCTGCTCTAAGAGGGCGGCCAAGTGAAATTAAAGTAAGCATGAGCAGGAGGACTCTGCCAAAACCCTCCTTGATATGGTCAAAGAACTCAATACCAAGAAGAAAATAGTGAAGCAGAAAAAAAAAAAAAGCTGAAAAAATGTTGATTTAGTTGCATACAGAGCGGCAAGATCTAGAGAGCCAGAAAAGGAAAGACAGGAGAAGAAACGGGTCCACATTTGGCCCCTCTTCCCATCCTCTTTTCCTCTCAGGAAACACATCCTGTCGCTGGCTGGCGGCGGCGCACAAAATGTTTGTTGCACACTAGAGAGAGGACCTCAGCAAACGCCCCCTGGTCTCCAGACAAAGGAATACACCAAACAGTGACGTCTGGGGGGTGGGGGGGTGTGAGACATTCTCACACACACACAGCTATATTGGAAGTAAGCATGAAGGAGGGGGCAGTCCTTTTAAAGCTTGCCACAGTTGCACACTGATGTCTTGGACTGACTTGGCGTTGAACAGCGACTCCCCCACAGCTCAACTTTGACCTCGAGGATTTGCAGAGAAACTGAGTCGCTGAGCGAGACCGAGAGAAGTGGAGAGGAGGTGGGCTGAGAGGACGCCTTGTTCCAGCTGCAGGAGCTCTTCAAGACCAGAGAGAGAGTCAGAGCCACCAGCCTGCCTGCTCCTAGCAACGCCGGTCAAGGAACTGGTCCAGTTCTTCTCTGGAAGCAAAAGAAAAAAACAATCCGCAGGCAAAGCAGCTGCACTCATACAAGTCAGACGAGGGCAGCGAGCAGAGCACTGAAGGACGGGAAAGGATCAAAGATAAAACAGGCCAACTAACACACGGACAAAAACAGTGAAGGAGTGAGCTGACAGTGGAGCTGCAGCCAGCCGGAGCTACTGGAATGGACCTCGGTGTCAGCTGGATTATCCCCCACGTACCCACTGCGCTGTCTGAGGAGGAGGGCTGAGGATCTCCTAAAACGACCACCAACTCCTGAATGAGGATGAATGGAGATGTTCTTTAGCTAAGCCTCGAGACAACAGCCTGCGTCCATCTCTGCGTGAGCCGGGACGGTCGCCGCCAACAGCTGGAAGAAGTGGAGGAGGTGGAGAGGAGCCAGGGGCCGCAGAGCACCGCCGGCGGCGCCGGCCCAGAGGGGGGGCTGGGGAGCGGGCAGCCCAGCCGGGGGGACCAGCAGGTGGAGGAGGGACACCACGGAGGGGGAGAGGTGGCGGGGGCCCGGCGTCACATGGCCGTGCAGAGGCTGGTGGCAGCGGCGGTGGCTGTGGCCCTGCTGTCTCTGGTCCTAAACAATGTTGCAGCGTTCACGCCCAGCTGGGTCCTGCAGGCTCTGGACGACGGGCGCAAGCGCAGCGTGGGGCTCTGGAAGATGTGCCCCGCCGGAGGGGAAAAGGGCCGCGAAGACCTCCAGGCTGCACGAAGGGTCCAAGGCACGCAGAGGCCCTGTCAAAGCCTGGAATGGGGCTCTGACCACGCAGGATACCAAGAATCCCGCAGCACTGTCAAATGTAAGTTTTAACTCCATTTACAATCACTAACAGGTGAGAAAGCATCAACCTGATGACTGTCATGTCATAAATGATGGTGTTAGAAGCAAAGACAAGTATTGTGCCTGACGTCACATGATCGAAACTTCCATTCTATGTCATTTGGATTTCACCAGCATGTATTCACGTAAACATTTCCAAGTTGGCATCCAGCCAAGAGTTTATAGCCCGTTGTCCACTTCACAAGTCCAAGTCCTTTTGGCTGGCACACATGCTGCCCGAGAATCTGGACGCACTTCAAAAGTCACTGCAGCGATGAATCCATGGGATTTACGATCTGAGGCTTCATTGAGAAGCTGCCATTCAGCAGAGAGGAGCCTGGGAAACACTGGGCTTCAACTGGGAGCACTGCCCACTGATGCTATACAAAGAAACGCCTCGCCATTCATGAAAGAGCACTGTATTCGTGTCAACGCTGCAAACGCTGACCTTGTGGAGCTTCCTCAAGGGCAAAGTTGCTGTTCGTAATGTGACGCTGTTTTTCTTCTGACCCCTCAAGTGCAGTTTAACATGATGCGAGCCTGTAACCTGATGGCGACCGTGGCCCTGACTGCTGGCCAGCTGATCTTCCTGCTGGGCCTGATGGAGCTGCCGTTCATCACGCAGGAATCTCAGTGGTGGGAGGAGGCCATCGCTGCACTCTTCCAGCTCGCCAGTAAGTGCCAACATTCCTTGATTGGATTCAGTCACACGTTGCACCAAATGTTAAAACACGGAGCGACTGAAGTCCAGACGACGCAGAGAGAGGTTCAAAACTAAACCCCAGCAGAGCGAGATGGTTTCAACTACAAACAATAGACACGGGCCTGAAACACTGCTGCGGTTAATAGAGAGAAGGTTTGGACACAAGTCTGAACATATTGTGGCAAGAAAACCTCACAAACACATGAAGTCTGCCAGGCTCACATTAAAAAAAAAAGGAAATCACTGTTTATGATTCTGAGAGGTGAAACAGAAGCAGAGAACCATCAGACCACCCTGACAACTGAAATGACAGACTGTTTTAACTCTGGATGCAACATTACACTCATTAAAAACAAAATCTCTCTTCAAAATCCATCCATCCATCCATCCATCCATCCATCCGTCCATCCCGCTGTGGAGGCTGGCGCAGCCTGTCCCAGAGTCCCTGCTGAGGAAGTGTGCTGTGCTGTGCACAGTGGATGCTCAGCTGCTTGGGATCAGAGCGGCGATGAAGGGGGTCTGCTCTGGGTCTAAATTTAGTCCGAGTCCAGAAAGCATGGGCCCGAGCTGCAGTGAGCCAGGGAGCGACTGCCGGGCGCCAGGATATCCCTGCTCAGGACGAGGAAATGTCTGTGACTACCTGTTATGCAAACCCCTGAGCTGAAGAAGGAAAAAGAGGGGAGGGGGGAATGAACGGGAAAGACAGTTTTCGACAGGGACTGTGTGTTTGTGTGCGCGCCAGCAGGAGCGGTTCTGTGCATGCCTGTTTGTGTATGCTAGATTGTGTGTTGTGATTGTGTTTGTGGTGCAGTTTGGTGGAGAATTGTCTGGCGGTGCGCACATGTCAGCAGGGCGGGAATTACCTCCATCGAGATAAGCTGGTACGGCTTTTATGTCTGTTTACAAAATGTCCAAGAGCAGCAGCAAATAAAGGATCTTCTCTTTATCCCTCTGCTGCAGGGATGACGCCTTTCATCCACAGACTGTGATGAAAGGATTGCGACCCGCCCAGTTCTACTGTATTCCACAGCATGATCAGCTGTATGAGGGACCAATAACCCAGCAAAGTGCAGTCCCAAAATACAGCAACACAACAGATTTCTTACTCTAGAACAAAGTAGAGATCACACAAAAATATGATTCTTAGTGTGGTGTTGAACCATCCATCCAATGTTCAGGGTCAGAGGGCATTTAGGTCAATCTCCCGTGGCCTGTGACCCTGAACAGGATGCTGGAGTCAATCTCAGCTGAATATTGGAGAAAGCATGGTGCACCCCGGACAGGTCAGCAATCCATCACAGGACAGACACAGAGAGACACTGGGACACTCTCACCATTATAAAATATAATGTCACCAATTAACCTCCATACATGTAAAATAGATTGAAGTCATACTTTTGGGCTTCTGTCCTCAAAGCTTTCAGGATTTGATTTTTAATGTGATCCATTGTTTGTTCACACTGTGTATGGAGCGGCAATAAGTTGAGATTAAAAAATGTAACTTCTCAATTGTTTTAGATTGGAATTCAAAGTCCAGCTCAGGATGATCAAATACAGTAAAGAAATGTTTTCTATTTTCAGGTTCAGCTCTGGTTAAGTAGGAATTTTGATCTACTGGAGTTAAAATTTCAGAACACTGAATAATCTGAATTTGGTAACAAGTCATGTGGTATCAATCCATTGAATTATTGAGATATTTTAGTCTGACCCACAGTAAAGGTCTGATATAATCAATGCCAAAGATGAAAACACAATACCAGACAGAAATTAAACTGCTCATGCCAAAGGTCTCCTGCTCTGCGGTACAGAAGATTCATGAACGGCTGTACGAAAGAGCATAATGAACATTAAATCATCTATTATTACACAAGTCTTCATTGCAGCTATAAGTCTTTATACAAAATGCACAGCGGCGGCTTTTCAATGAAATCAGAGAGCGAGGTGCTAATCTTCTGAGAACAAATAGCTGCACAGGGCTCTATCATTCAACAATCCATTGTTAATTTCTGTCTGAGCCCTTCCCCACCGGGTCAGTGAATGGGCTTCAGCTCTGAATGAATGGGAATATTTTTACCCATCGATCGCTCCCTTTCTCTGGAATGTTTTCATTTTCCTACGTGCCAAAACTGCAGTGTGAGAGTGTGGAATAACAACATTAGGCCGGACTGCGTGGTATTCCAGCAGCGTGGTCCAAACAACGCTGTGATCTTTTCTGAATGGACTGAAATGACGACGAGGTTCATCTTCCTCTCGGTCATGAGAAACTGCAGGATTCTATTATCACAACTTAACCCTGACTTGAATGGCGTTCTCACCTTTCCCAGAGATCCCTGGCTGTAAGAACGTGATAAGGTTCTGTGCAGGTCATTCAGAAGGCTCGCAATCTCACTGATTTAATAAACTATTAGCAGAGGAACATTTCAATATATTTCCAAGATTATTTAGATTTGTTCCAAGACAGATTATGTCAAACGTCCAGCAAATATATCAGCCCTGAAGCTTCGGGTGTGGCAGCAAGGAAAGGAAGGAAGGATGGAAAGAGGAAGAGGGGGAAGGAAGTTTGAGAGATAAGTCTGTGCCAAAAAAGAAGGTTCACACAGCCCACCCTGGCTGCAGGCTGGACAGGAGATTATTCATTTTCTTGGATAAGGAGCCAGACAGGTTAAACATGAAGAGACCGAGCAAACAGTTGCATTCTTCGGCGTACACACGGTGGTTGCCACGCAATGATGCACAGACACAATTATCCACATCCTCACTTAAAACAATGGCTGCCATCTCGGTGCAGAGGTAGAGCGAGAAATACAAGCGAACTCCCCCTCATCTGTACCGCTGACGGCTTCAGGAAACCCACTGATTCATATCCTAAAGCACTAACATCCCTGTTTCCAGTGATTATTTTGGGTGGCTGTATTTATACCTCTGTGGAATGAGTGAGTGCTCTGACATGTAAAACTCGGGACTTAGAAATGGCAAGAATCACAGATGACGGTGCTTCTGTAATGATCCCTGACGGGAACCAAAAAGGAAAGGCGCGAGCGGTGAGACATGCCGAAGCCACGGCGTGGGGCCGCGGGCCGGGGCTGTTCTGCCTTCGCATGCAAGCAGGAGTTCCTCACAGCCGCGAATCAAAGAGGCCAGGAGATAAAACATGACAAAGGCCTTTCCGAGCGTATATTCATGCTCTGATATTTTTACACTATTGAAAACTTTAATCTGCAGATCTGAGAAGCCTTTCCTCAGAGGAAGCAGATTTCGGCATTCAAAGGGCCCCATGCGGAGCTCCGACTGAAGCGCGAGAGGCTCGGCGGCGGGGATGCACCATTCAAGCACGTGGAATTCACGTCTTTACAGCTAAAAGGGGTTTTGAGAATGTATAAAAATACTGGAGTGCAACAAAAAAAAAACACACACACATGCAGGAAAAAAAAAATCAAAAGCTTTTCCTTTTTTTTTGGCGACCAGTTTGCAGCCAAGCTGGTGATATGACTCCCATACATGGTAACGCAGGTCCGAACGCCTCAGGTTAGAGCAGCACGAGATGTGACTGGATATTCCTGTTTCTGGAATCAATTAGCTTCACTAAGATTTCTCCTTCAATCTCTGTAAGGATCATCTTGAAACTTCTAAAATTCATTGAAATCGATTGTCCTGAAGTCCGGCATGTGGTGCTTTGAATCTGATTCAGTTCATCCTCAGGACAGTTTGGAACGACTGGCTTTAGATCTTCCTCTGAATCTTTCTCTAAATACCCAATGTGATTTAATGTTTGCTGAAATTTGGTTCAAAGCAATGTTTCCATGCAGTCTGGAAGTCTTAATTGCAGATTCATGCCCAAGAATACGGCACATTTCACTGGAACATCCCTAAAATGAAACACTGTCCTTGTCTAATGTCAGATACGAACTTGAACGCCACTGAACACCATGCTGATCTGTAAAAATGCTTTTCTCCTGAATCCTCACTTGAAATTGTACATTTTCACTGACGGGGTCTTTCCTTGCTCCCACGCAGGCTTCGTGCTGGTGATCGGACTTGTGACCTTCTACAGGATCGGACCCTACACGCATCTGTCCTACTCCTGCTACTTGGACATCGCCGCCTGCCTGCTCGCCACGCTGGCCGCAGCCATGCTCATATGGAACATTCTACACCGCCGCGACGACTGCCTTGCCCCCAGAGTCATAATCATCAGCCGCTCGCTCGCGTCTCCGTTCCAAACGCGGCTGGACAACGACTACGTGGAATCCCCTTGTTGAGCAGAATACGAAGAAAAGACGACGGCGACAAGACTGCAAGTTAAACTCCAGCGAGATGCCACCAAAATGACTCTCAGGAGAAGAACACACCCCGGGGACACGTGCCTGCAAACCTATTAATTACTCAAACTCACCGCTCTATCAGTGAGGACAAAGACATATTTTGCTGCTTTATGCACATAACATATATTTTGCAAAAAAAAAAAAAAGGCGACTAGATCGGTCTAAAGTTCCAGAAACATTCAAAGACGGCGTCTTTTCATGTATTCGTGCTTGGTGAGCTGGAATGGGAGTCGGACTTGGACTGTCTTATGAAAAGATCAAGCTGGAACTTGACCTATTTTTCTATAATGTGCACTTGTCAAATGAGTCACCGGCATAGATATAAATTGGGAATGAGAAACCATGTTGAAATACCAGAATACCTCATATATGTCTACATCCTTTTGAAGCTTATTGCATTTTGTATAACATATTAACAATATTGACATATGTGGCAAGTAAGTAGGTGAACTAACAAGGTGAGAGCAGACGATTCGGTCACCTCCAGCAGTCATCTGAATTTCAAAACCGCTGAATTTTGGATGAAGTTATCAACCAGGGCATTTTAATCCTCTAAGAGTGATTGGAACTTAAGAAATTTCAAAGAAAACCTGCTAATTATTGCACGTGATTTTATAAAATGTTATCAACAGTGTCAATAAATTGGTGACAGCGAGTATTTTGCCAAATATACAGCAACTTGAAATGGCACATTTCAGTGTTTGAGGGTTTTTCTTTTTTAATGACGCTTTCCCTATGAAACTCTGCTCGCTTGTGGTACATACAGTATACTTAAATTAATATAATATAAAGAATAGGGTAGTGCTATCATTAGTAGTAGTATTATTGTGACCATATCAGACTTCAGCAAAGAATTCCAGGCTGTGTGTGAAACTTCTACGTGCCAGTGGGAACACTTAATAATAATATATCATGTAAGTTCAATAAATCTATTGCTAAATATTGAAACACGCTGGTTGTGTGGGTTACGCTTTTATTTTTGTATCCACTGTAAATGTGAAATCATCATGATCTCACCTGAAATCAGAACTAAATGTACTCTTCAACTTGTTAAGATGTGTTCCCAAGGACAAGAAGAGATTTTTAAGAACAAACTTCTAGAGGTTTTTCAGTGATAAGAATCATTTTTTAAAGTTTATTTGTAAGTGCGTATGAGAGTATTTCTGACAGACAAACAGCCACAGGGACAAAATCGAGCGTCCAGGAGATTCAGGCCTATTCGAAGGCTTTAAAAAGAGCAAAAAGGACAAAAAATGTCATTAATAGTAATCTCTGCTGTTTCTAGATTATTTACAAGGGGCTGCACTGTTTTGGTGACCAGATATAAGATCTCTATGAGGGCTACAGAAATCATGTGTCCTTGAGAGACACAGAATAAAACCAGCCTGAACAGAATTGTTCTGCAAAGATAATTTTGGAGTTTTTCTGTAGTTTTGGGAAATAGACAAATTGGGACATACTGCATTTTTATCCAGGAATACACAAGAAGACAAAATGCAAACCTTACAAATAGTAAAGTTTTTATGCATTTAAAGAAACGTATTGCGTTTGATATTCACAATGACTCATAAAAAGGGGAGCTGTTGTTATTTATCCTGTTTTATGCCATCATTTTACTGGCACGGCCAAATTGGGCTGAATATGTCTTTCCACTGACAAAAAGCTGAGCATGAATATCGAATGGACCACAGCCAAATGTTTAAGTACAACATGAAACCGCTGTCAGCCTGAACACTCCCTGGGGTGGAATGGGCTGCGAGGCTGAGGTGGGACTTTTAAATAGTCGTGGCGGTGGAAACAGACACGAGGAGGGGACTCCCGCTGATAAGAGCAGATAACCCTGCAGAGAGTCACCTGAAAGTCAAGGACAACATGAATGAGAGGAAGTCAGACCGTCTGGGCTGAAAGAGACATTCCTGCCTGTATCTGCACAGAGGAACTCTCATACTGAGAATATCTGCTCTGGATAAAGGCTGTTTTCTTTCATGACTTTCTGTGCTTGACTCCAAATATTCAAGGACAAGGTTGAATGAAGCCTCATTCATACACAGGAAGAAACCTTTAAGTCCTCTCCCCAGGAGTGTTTTAATCGTGCTCTGTGGAACACAAAGCATTCCTCTTGATCTGGCTTTAAATACGTGTAAATGATGAAAACGGCATGACTGGTCTTTCACAGGCCGAGACGTGAAAACCTTTGTTGATTCAAGTCCCTCAAGATACAGGTTACTGCTGCAGGAAATGCAAAATCCTGTGGGTGGAGAAATGCGGGGAATCAAACACAATACTCACCTCCCAAAAAATAATAAACAGCAGTAAAAATAGCCGCCGGTGAGGAATTTTAGTAAGCTGTCAACAAGCCTATGAAACGCTCTGAAACATCCGGTCAGTGGAAGACGCAAGTTTTCCTATTTTATGCAACATTTTTACACGTGTCAGCGGCAGCAGGTGACTTCAGTGGCAGGTCAGATCACTGCTGTGATCCCATATGAACGTCCCAGGTCCAAACAGCAGGAAGTATGGGAATGAGCACATCTACTGATCAGCCTGAATCAACGGAACGGGCACTTCATGTCCACTGAACTGGCTTGTGATTCAGACCGTGTTTAGAACAGCACATCCCCTCAGAACACACCCGCACTCCTGCAGAAACAGTCACATATACACACACGAAGAGTTCCTTCCCTCAGCGTGAATCATGTCCCACTGTGCGTAGTAAAACCCATTTTAAACGACTTCTCCTACAGCAGTTGCGTTATGGGTGTTTTTACAAACTCATATTTGCCCTCAGTGTATGTAAAACATGTGAAGAAGGTGATGGACGCACTTCTCTTGTCAGCCTACCTCTTGATGAGCTTGATGGACCTTAAAGGCTTCGTCCATGTCGCCGATGGTCAGGTAGAAGCTGAAGTTGAGCATGGCGTCCCGCGTGGCCTTCTCACAGTTCTCCAGGCCCACGAAGTCCCTGAGCGCTCGCCTGGACACCATGTGGGGGACCTGAGCGGGCGGCGCTCTGGCCGGCTGGGTCTGGTGTGGAGCTGACGGAGCCTCCGTGAAGCCTGGGTTCCGTTTCTCCAGGCTGAGGGAGGAGAAACCAGATGACCTGACGATAACTGTGTGATTTAGAGAAGAAGATGAGCATTTGGTAAAACAAACAACTACACTATGAAAATGCTAATCACTGTCAAAAACATGGGAAAAGGGCAGGAGGCAGATCGAACCAAACAACCAAGTATAACATCAAAGTATTTTGGGGTAGGAAGAGCTTCATGACTTCTAGACATTTCATGCATACGTTTGTGCTGCTGCTCTTACAGAGTCAGTATTTATGCTTTAAACAGCACAAGGCATACATGACGACAGCGGGTGGATGCCGGGAATCAAGACCACAGAAGCTCTCAGGACAAACCGTACAGGGCAGACACTTACTTCTGGGCGAAAGACACCACCCCTCCGAAATAGAGCTGGGGTGTGTTAGACCAGACAGAGTTCACATAAGAAGCATGACGGGAGCGAGCAGGAAACAGCCAATATTGAAGAACTTCACCAGCCGTGCGAGTGCTCTTACAGGGAGAACGAAACACCTCCATCCTCACCTTGCGCTGAACTAATAATACGGAACAGCGAGGGCGAGGAGGGCCTGAAGGCCCGGGGGTTTGGGGTAGCAGTCCTGCAGGAGGAGCCCATGCTCCTGGGTGCAGAAGAGTGTCACCACTGACACATCCACCTGAAAGAGACAAAGAATCACAATGAGGAACACATTTACTGCAATAATGGAAGTACACTAGTACATTTGAGGAGAGGTTTCCACGATTGTGGCCCTCTAATTTACTATAGTAACTAAAAGAATAGACTTTAGTGATCAGAATGGCATTTGACCAGGTTCTATGAATATAACTCGCATTGATTTAACCCAGGCAGACTAACGAACCACCAGATGTAACATTATCTTGCTACACATCAGCACTTCAGCACGTAGGGTTACTCTTACCATGTCCAGGTAACTGCTTGATGAGGATTCGGAGCTGATTGGCACTGTTTCACAAACAAAGAGGCGAGGTTCAGACTCGTCCCAGAAGTGAGATACGGGACAGCGACCGCTGAGCTCCGCCCCCTGCATTTGCTGCCTAGAAAACAAAATTGGACATTTTAAATATTTGCAAATAGATGTCTGAAGAAGTAGAACTCATCGGGATGATAAAACCGTTAGAGTTACTTTTCGTTTTCATCCTGCGGCGAGATGCCGCTGGACGGTCTGCCCGTGAAGAAGTCAAAGTGTGTCACAGTGTCCATCTCTACGTCGTAAAAGTACACTTTGTGATCGGGTCGACCGTTAACCTGAGAGGAAAAGAGGCACATTCAGTTCAGCTGACACAAAAAAATCACCCCAGAAAGCCACAGATCACATTACTATTTCAAAATGTTTTGACAAAGTGAGACTGCAGGTCGTCCGCTCACCTGAGAGATGAGGATGCTGACTTGACTGCCGTTGGCGTTGCACTTGACTGACCTCAGGGCTCCCAGGTTGGAGATCTGGTCAGCCAGGTTCTTAGCACTACAGTGCGCTTTGGCATCTCTGGAAAACATAGAAAGAGTCAGTTCATTGTTTGAAGTAGGGGGAATGATGAAATCCTCATGTAAATCTTACCGTCTTGAAAGGTCGAAAACCCTGATGTGTGCCGCGTCCGTTCCCACCGCCAGGTAGGACTGACACACATGGAGCAGCACGGGGTTTCCCTCCGCTTTGCTGAAGGTTAGAAGCTGCTTCACTGTGCCCTGGAGGGACCAGAGAGGAAACAAAAATTCTAATTAAAGCAGTTTTTAAAGCACCTTTCGACAGGTGAAACACACACACTGTCCAAACCCGTGTGTTGATGCAGGTGGGACAGACCTGTGGCGTGCGGATTTGCACCCTGCTTGGCTCCACAGTGTACAGGTTCTCTTCATATACAGCTACCACATGGGAATCACAGAGGAACGATCCTGAGGAGTCAAACAGGGACACAGAGAAGGTTAGGTTTTCTTTACTTTTAGCATCCTGTTTAAAGACTCCAGTAAGTCTCTGGTGAGTGCTGTACCTGGTGTTTCTCACAACTGTCCCTGAAAGCTCGTACACAGTGACTTGCTTTCCGTTCCACACTGTGACTGAGTCCCTGGTAACGAGACAGATCATGTCACGTTAAACACAGCTTGCTTTCTCGTTCTTTTTGCGTCACTCTTCTGAACACCACCTTGGTGACACACACTCCCGTGATGTGAATGTCAGACTGCAGAGCCACGTGCAGCCCCGAGGTGAACTGAGTGATGCTGAGCTGAGCGGGGTGAGCTGCACTGCTGCCACCTGCTGGCTGAATCTGCCGAATGACGTGCTTCGGACAGGATCAACCACCGTGTGGAATTGTTGACGGCCAGCAGGTTCAGGCTGGAGCCCCACTGAAAAGACAGATTTAACTTAAGTTTGAGTTCACTGAACGGCCACGTAACGCTGGTGTATCGGTGCTCAGCAGCACCTGGAGCTGAGTGACGTTCCCGTGGACTTCAGTGGGCGTTTGCAGCTTCCACTGGGCCTTGCTGTCCCTCTGCTGCTCCCGGGCTGCACCACCATCCTCCACATTGCTATGCGTCCATGTGAAGTACCAGCTGCTAGGATTTCTAGGAGATCGGTGATGTTGTAAAAAACACCGTTAGGTTATTAAGAGATTGAAAAGCAGTGTGCGACTGTGTGCCAGGTTTTATATAGCCACGTTAACTATGAATACACAAAGTCAATCTGAACTGAACTAAAGCACTTTAATACTTTCATTGTGTAAACAAACTTAACGGTTACCTTTTCCTGCACAGAATGAAACGCAGTTGATCATCTCTCCCCTTTCGAACCCCAAGTCTCATCAAGAGACAAAATGTAGTTGTCATCTCTCTCCAGGTCCCACAGCCTGTATACGAACATTTACAACATTGGTGGATTATTCCTCGAGTTTTCAACATGCACAGAATACGTTAGAGGCAGGATTCAGCGGCGACCTGATGAACTGCTCCCCGTCGCGGTGATGAGGAGGCTGTTCTCTGTCCAGATAATGTCCACTTTCTGTCCAGACTTCCCGCTCAGCTAACTACCACAAAAACACGTGATCGTTACAAAGCAGTCAGACTTACACAGACAGCCAACATGAATTGATTTACAGCAACATAAACACAACAGCTACTGTCAGCAGGTTTACCTTCATAAACTCCTGCGCTCCGCCCGCAGGGAGCAGAGTGTACTGAGACAGCATGAGGGTCTCTGTGATCACTGCCAGGGTCTCTCTCTTATCAAGGTAGGACGTGTCTTGATGGAGCCCTCCACACTGAGGAGGGTGGCCGTCTTGCAATGCTACATCCACACTGTGGACTTTACCTTCATGGAAGAGGATATATTTATTTCTGTAAATGAAACAAAAGTGCACTTTTTCCTTTTTTTTTTTCCTCTACTGATAAAGGTTTTAGTTCTGAAATCCTTTGTGTCGAAATTGTGAGCATTTCCGTTCATCCGCAATAGGCCATGAATAGCATGTATTTAAAACGTTTAAAAAAGCAGAAGACTGGACTCCCACCATCTGCAGTGCTGACGTAGAAGGCCAGTCCTCCTGTGGGCCCATCTCAGGGGCGCCCCTTCAGCTGAACATGTCCAGAGCAGTCTCATCGCCGCTCCTGATGCTCGAGGCAAGCTTTGCCACATCACTGTCAGAAGAAAGAGAGAGATGAGAGAGAGAGAGAGAGAGAGAGAAGCAATGCATCCTACTGTCAGGAACACAACATTCCAAACAGAAGTACTCAGCATTTCTTTTTTTAAAAAGAAGAGCCGGCTCCTTACTCTCCAGGTAAGGCAGGTCTGAAGATGCAGCATGTTATCGGGTTACCGTATTCATGCTTCACTAAAGGGTTTCCTTGAAGTCTCCCTCTGGCATCTACTTTCCAACTGCCAGAACTCCAGTCTGGCATAAAAAAAAAAAAAAAAAAAAAAACCATTATGAAGAATAACAACAGAAGAATAAAGTTTCACTATAACTGAAATGGTATCTGATTTTTAAATGGTAAAGATTGCGTCAAACATGCGATGTTGACAGTGCAGCTTTTCAGAAAGCAGCATGTGAAAAACTGGCTCATGTCTGCAGAGCAGGTAACACTCACCTGGTCGCCAGTGACCAGGCGGCTTCCGGAGCTACTCCACTCCAGCAGCGTGATGCCGGCTGTGTGTGTGCTGGGAAGAACCGGCTGGTCTCCGGACGGGTGTGTCAGCAGCACCACGTCTCCGTTCTCCAGCCGACCGCCAGCACTGGTTTAATGGGATGCCAGCGCAGCACTGCGGGCTGGTGAGGGCGTTCTGTGTGGCAGCTCTCCACATACTCCCCTGTTAAAAGACAGGAGCATCTATGAGACAATGACGTTTTTACCAGAGTGATATATTCATTCATTATCACAATCTGCTATTATCATTCGTTTTGTTAATGTGTTGGTGGGTGAGGGGTCAGAACAAACTAAGTGAAGCAGCTTTTAGTTCCTACGCTCCTCACAATATGGGACAAACCTCCTGACACACTTACTCAATTTAAATCAGGACTTAAAACATTGTTTCCATTAAACAATAGATTTTACTGCTATACATAAATTTGTCTGGTACTAAGCAAAACAAACATCCAATGCAAATAATACAAAGGGTATATCTATTTTACTCTTTCTAAACATCACAGAATAGGATTATCAACCAGTAACAAATGCCAGAAAAGTGAAACATTGACAGGAATATTATGCATATCATTAAGGATTAAATGAGAAATTCCTTTTCTGCATTGATCAATCATATTTCCAGGATATAGAGGTGCAGAACACATTTCGGTGCTCCAGGAAGCTCATGGGAGTCAAGGGTCTTGCTCATGAACCCACATCAGCTGTGGGATTCAAACCCGTGATCCCAAGTCAGCATCTCTAACTTCTAGGCCACCACAGAATCCAAGATTATTAATAAGTGTGAAAAACACTGGAAAACACTTGTAAGTTGGTAGATTTGCCAGAACTACATTAAACATCTTCCTGAGGAGCTCAGCGTTCTGGATGTTTCACATTCTTCAAGCAAATAAGAGATGTATTTATGCTGGAGTGACCATACAAAGCTTTATAGACAGAAGTCAGATTTTGAAGTGGATCCTTTGACACACAGGCAGTCAGAGCAGAGACAGAAGCTCAGGTGTGATGTTCTCCACCCTCTGTGTGTCGGTGAGGACTCTGGATGAGATGCAGCTGTCTAAATGGAGTTGAGATGACTGCTTATCTGAAACCTTTCCTCTTTTGTTGCCAAAATTACTGTTTCTTTTGTTCTGAATGAAGTTGCAGAGGGTCCTGACATCCACTCATGATTTCATTTCTGCAGTAGGGTTTACCTGCTGTAGGTAGAGGTCTACATTTCCCCCAGAGGCAGGGCTGCTGGAGGCCACAGCCAGGACAGGCAGAGCTGGGTGCCAGGACAGCTGGAAGGGGACATCGCTGCTTTCAGGGGCCTCGATACGGTGATCAAAATACACCGCCATGTCCCCTCTCGTGCCTGAAGAGCGTGGAAAATAAATAGTTGATGGAGTTATGAAGAAACACAACATGTCTGTGTAAACTATGCACATCCAGAAAAAGCTGTCTGTATCAATCATGAAGTGAAAGCTCACTGATAACAAGTTAAGGAAACAGTGCAGTGAGCAGCATCCAGTTTTTCATAACCTCTTACTGTGAAAATTCCTCATACATGTAGTTAAAACAGTGAGGTAGATACCCTATAAACAGAAATGTCCGTTTCACAATGAAATATAAGTCTACATATCCTGCAATGAACTGCATATTCGATAAACATTGTGAAGCACTGGGGTGTAATAAAGCAGTATCCCGTTAGCTTAACTAGCCGCTAACATCAGCTATGCTACATAAGCTAGCGAAAGTTAGCTTTGAAACGTGTTTCTCTCTCATGTAAAAAGCGCTTAATGCCCGTTGAGTTACTGCAGACTCACCACCGCGGCGCTTTCCTCAAAGAACACTTATTTAATGGTTAAATAATGAGAAGTGCTCAAAACATCGAGCTACACTTGACGCTGTAGCGTCGCAAAAAGCGTCTCTCCTAGTTGCCCCTGACAACGTCGAAGTCAAGGGGCGGGGCTACGGAGCACGGAAAATCACGAACGGACCCGAGTGATGACGAATGGAGACGATTCACAGCGACGGAGTTCTCACAAAACCGAATAAAGAAATGAATAAGTAAGTGAATGGATCATCGTAGGTCGATATCAGTATAAATTTCTGATTAAACCTCATATTCATTGTGGGAAGTTAATGTACATTCAACTTTATTCAGCCACAGATTGTATGAGTTCTGCTCAAAATGATGACAGAGGTCTGTAATCTTCATCATAGCCACACTTACCGTGAGAGACAGAATGGGGGGGAAAAAAATCCAAGAAATCACACTAGAGGGATTTTTAAAGAATTTATTTGTAAATTATAGCGGATTGCATTGATCAATAAAAAAAGCTCAACAAAACACTTTGTAATGTAACATTTGTTGGCAATGACAGAGGTCAAAGGTTTACTGTAGGTCTTCAGCAGGTTTATAGACTGTAGTAGTAGATTTTGGTGTTTGGTCCCAATAATCCCCTGCAAGGACAAGACAGTCCTATTGGTCCTCTGTCCTCTTCTGCCGTCCTTTTGTGAGAAACTTGGGGGTGATGGTCGACCCTTTGTTAAGTTTGACAAACAATCAGTTCTGTCGTCAAGACCAGCTTTTTCCATTTGAGGATCTGGCCAAAATCAGATCTTTCTTCCCCTGGCTGATTTTGAAAGAGTGATCCATGTTTTAAACTTCTCGTTTGGATTATTGTAATGCGTTGTATGTTGGCTGGACCAGGGCGCCCTGCAGCGCCGTGCAAGTGTACAGAATGCTGCTGCCCGGCTCCTGACTAAAACAAAGAAGCGGGAGCACATCACCCCTGTGCTGTGCACTTTACACTGGCTGCTGTCCACTTCCGAGTGGAATTTAAAGTTTTATTAATCACTTTTAAGTGTTTTCACTCCTTGGGCCCCCATACCTGACTGATATGTTGCAGCCCTACATGCCGACCAGAGACTTGAGGTCAGCTGACCAGCTCCGGTTGGTTGTCCCGAGAGCCAGGCTCAAAACCAGGGGTGACAGAGCCTTCTCTGTAGCTGCGCCCACCCTCTGGAACAGCCTCCCCCTAGATGTCAGGTCCTCCGAGTCTGTGGGACAGTTTAAATCCAGACTAAAAACAACCTCTTCTCGAAGGCCTTTAAACACTAGCAAAACCGGAGTATATTCTTGGGTGTCTTATTTGTCTTATCTGTGTGTTTTTTTTCATTATGTTTAGCTGAGCCTGTTACTTTATTTAGTTTATTTTATCCTTTTCTTTACTTCTGTATTGCTGTGCAGCACTTTGGTCAACGGAAGTTGTTTTTTAAATGTGCTATATAAATAAAATTGATTGAATTGAATTGAATTGTAGCTGGTATTTTGACCCATTCCTCCAGCAGATCTCCTCTAGAGCAGTGATGTCTTTAGGCTGTCGCCAGGCAGCATGTATTTTCAGTTCCGTCCACAGACTTTCAATGGGTTGAAGTACAGAGACTCAACCCCACAGATCAACCACTCCAGGACTTTGAAATGCTTCTTATGGAGCCACACCTTGGTTGCCCGGCTGTGGATTTGAGATAGTTGTCATGCTCTCTGCAGGACATTCACCTAGATATGACGCTTTTTTCCTTTAGATCTTATTTATCAAAACTCAATGTTAGAAAACTTTTCCAGCTCAAAGAGGACAAGGCTGAAATTAAGAGCTGAAATTACAGAAATTAGCAATCAGCAAATCTGAAGTTGAGAAACCTGGGTGTTATTTATGACTCTGAGCTCAGATTTTTCCACGTTAAACACACTGTAAAAACTAATCATCTTGAAAATACAGTCCGATTTTGCTCATTTTGTGTCTGAGTCCCACAGGGATGGTGATTTCCTTTCCAGTCATATCGATTACGGCAATCCCCTGTCAGTGGGGAGGACGTTGTCTTCTGCACTGTGAGAACAAACCCTGTGAAAAAACCTCAGGAACACAATAAAAACAATGGAAACCTAACAATGCAAAAACCAAACTAATGCAGTCAGGCCCATGAGAACAATCTTGTATTCCTGATTTTTTATAGCGGCGGTGCTTGAAGATGAAGACTCATTTCTCTGCTCGTGACAGCAGGAAGTAGTAGTAGTAGTATTTCCATTATTTCACTGGAAGTGTGTGAACACACTCACAGGACTTGCAGGATGTCCTTTGCAAACAAACAACCGCATAACAGAGAAAAACGTCAGTGCAGGAAATAACTGGACGAGGATATCCTCACAACACACTTCAATATTTTTCAAATGGTCGCATTCAGAGAAAGAAAAAAAAAAACACAGCTTTCTTCTTCGACATTCATACTTTGGTCCATTACAAACGTCAATCAGATCCAAACAATGCAGCATTTTACAAATGTGCACGCCGTGTACCGCCTTCCAGGAAACGGGGAAAGAAGTGCAGCACCTGCACGATCAGGACATCCTTCAGTGGCTCATCGGTGTCACTCGTTCCCAGCAGGCCGGCGCCAAACG